>NC_062969.1:33152941-33458267 GCF_023119035.1 Salvia hispanica | reverse complement strand
GGTTGAGCCTCCACGAAGCTACTGCGACTTGCATACTTTCAACTCATTGGCGACATCTCCATAGCTACCTCACTCACCTCAATTTCCCACGATATAACTCTTTAGAATTGGAAGATTACACAAGTGTGATGGACCAAGTAATGAATTCTCATAAAGGCACTCATATAAAAGAGTTCCGATTGGACGCGCGCATATGGAGTGGTGAGTTTGAGAGTTGGTTCGCATGCTATAGTGAAGAAAGCTGAAATAATTCATATATCTATCCGTCCAAGGGAACTATATCGTAGACTTCCAAATGCTAATGGTCTTGAATGGATTTTGAACCTATTACATCAGTTAATTTCTTAGTTATATCTTAAGTATTACGTTTGTTTATTTGTTGTTATTGTATAACATTAGATTATTGCATCTCTTAGTTTCTTAGATAAATCTTATCTATCACTTTTATTTAGCACTTGTTAATTTATTTTATTTCAAGATTTTCATTTTAGACATATTACTAGACTTGGAACATTCAAACATATTCGAGTTAATCTTTATTCTATTTAAATATGACTTAACTAATACTATTATTAATTGTTACAAAATTTCGATCGAAATCATGTTTCCAAGATTTGAAAGTATTGGATATTCGATTAGTTCGATAATTTGTTCTTTTAATCCGAAAAGTTAACCATGTAAATGGAACCTCAAATTTTGGCAGGCACGTGTTGTTGCCGAAGCTTCAAAGTTTAAGTATTACGAATTATTCAATTTTTGGTTGATAGAATATTCATTATTATCGATAATGATGAAATTAAACTTGGGTCAAGATGAATATGAAGTTTAATATTTTATTTATTTAATTTGAATTGAGTTCAAAATAATTAACATGTTCAAAACCGGTGGGGCATTTCTTTGTTGTATAAAATCCTTGACATGTTTAGAATCTTTAATCAACGATTTTCGAGAAATTAAAATGCACGATGAGGAGCAAAGAAATATAAGGAGTATATAATCATATATCAAATAATCATTGGTGGTGTGATGTTTCCAACATAAAATATTACTAAAATAAAATCTAGAATTGAGTTTGTAAGATTATTTTAGTTATATAGGGTTAGCTATAACTAATTATCTCATGATTATCCATCTAGGATTGAGTTGAGGGGTTGAATCTCATGAACCAAACACACTACAAATTTAATCTCGGATACAATATTGCAAACCGAACACCCCCATTGTATACAAATATAGTTCAAGTTAATATTCAATGCAGCGTTAATTTTCGTCGCATATTTGGTCAGAAAGGCATTGGATGAAATAATGGCAAAAACTAGTGAATTATAATTCAGTTTTTGAATAATACAGACAAACTGAAATGACTATTTTTTGTGATTTACTATTTGACCATTCAAGATGAGAAATGCTATATTGCACATTGATAGACACCTAGATTTGTACTTTATTGTGAATGGGAGCTTCGTATAATTCTTTAGTTTAGTTTATATTTATTATTTAGTTGTTTACTTTCTGTATCTGCTTCGATCTTGAAATTTACAACCAGATATCTTATCATATAATAGAAGAACAAAGATATATATATCTTCTGTTTTGTTTACTCTAGCTATCTATATTTGTAAAATAAAATCATTATGCAAATTTTTTTTAATGTTCTATGGCTAACCTGTTGAAGGGGTATGTAATGTACTAAGTGAAAGGAAATTGGCTAAAATTAAATTATTATGGATTAATTAATTATAGTTGGGCTATAATTATATTAGTCCATAAGCCCAACAATCATGAAATCCTAGTGACTCTTCATCTATATAATGATTATTTATTCTTCATTGTGGGGCATGAGAAATAGCATAACAATAGAGAGAACATACGTAAAGCTTTGTAGAGAGAATTCCTAGCATTCTTCTACGGAGCAATTGTACCGGGATAGTTCCTGCATCAGATTGGATTGCAGTGGACCTCGATAGTAGTGGATTCAACTTGCATGATTCAATCGCAGAAGAAAAAAACACAACAAGTAAGATTTAGTTCCGTTGTGATTTACATGCTCAACTTGCAATATGATCATGAATTTAGATCTGTTATTCTTGTATGCAATTTCTGCTGCGCTCATTAAATAAATACAAAAAAACCCAGCAGTGGCATCAGAGCCTTGGGCTCAATTCATAATTAATTTTGAATTTGCTAATTACTTGTGGATTGATCGTATTTATATTATTGGGATAAAATTAGATTTACGTAATTGTGTTGGAATGAGAAATTAGATTTCTTATTTCGTTTCTGGAAATCTAAGATCCGAAAACTTTTGGGGTTTCATAATGAAATTTGATTTCATTTAACTTTTGTGTAATTATACATGTTTTGAACAAGTACATGATGAAAATTACTTGGGTTTTGTAAAAACAAATTATGGAATTAGATTTCACCTTTCTCGGTTCAAACATGATAGGATATTATGGAAAACAATTGTTTATTAGAATTGGGATCTGTTTCTTGATTCCTATGTATTTCCAAAGAAAATTATATTTGACAAAAGGAAACTTTATTATGTTTCAAAAATTTTCCGTATTAAAATCTGATTCAAAGTTTACAATTTTTTCAAGCAAGATGGTTTTGTGAGTAATTATTTCAGATGCTATTTAATTGAAATGACAGAGACATATAATTAATTAGACTAATTATATAAAACCTGTTATAGAAACATAGTTTATTAATTAGATTAATAAATTGTTGTATAGTTTTATTAATTTAGAATTAATATTAAATATGCAATTATATTAATTTGGAGTTAATATAATCGGTTAATCCACATTTAATTTGAGAATAAAATTTGATTTTATTTGTTGAGCATTATTTGATATCTTATTTGATAAGCATGCTATTTGATTTATGCTTATTTATTGTAGCTATAGTAGTTAGAGACCGTGTTATACTATGTCTGGGTAGGCAGCGCCCAGTATGTGTAGTCCGTGTTATACTATGTCTAAGTAGGCGGCGCCCAGTATGTGTAGTCTGTGTTATATTATGTCTGGGTAGGCGGCCCCCAGTAATTGTTTGAAATTTAATATTGGATATTATATTCACATAACTAGTATCACACTTTTCCCTACAAAATATAAGTCTTGTTTTTGAAACAAACGCATCGTCCATCATAATTGTTTGATGTTCCTAGCCTTTTCGATCACGAGTTTTACGCCAAAGCATTTACTCTAAATCCACAAGGCCTAGGCTCATTCATAGATGCATGGTTGGCATCGTGTGATGGGGTTGACTTGCTTAAATTGTTTAGTGAAGCCAAAGCGACCTAAATAGTTTATGGATGCATATTAATTGGATTAATAAACCAAGAATTGCAAAATAGTTGTTTTAATTGGCTTGGAGGCCTACCTTGTGATATTTTTGTAGTGATCAGCCAAAGCAGGGGCTGCATAATATGGACTTGGATCTTGGACCACTAAAATTTATATTTGATATAAATTCGTATTTTACGTTTGGGGGACATAATATATGTTAAAATTAGTGGGAGCTAATCAATACAATAAACCTTGTTTGATTAGTGATACGAATGTGATCTTTATATGCTTTTCTAATTTGCTTTCATTTTATTTTTTGTTCAGATAAAATGTCAAACTTGGCTTACAAATGTTTGATGGAAACAAACAAATTGACTGGGTCAAATTTCACGAATTGACTCCGTTGTTTGCGCTTGGTGCTAAGGCATGAAAAGGTTGAGTATGTCTTGGACAAACCAATCGATGTCATCCCCAATAAGGAATCTGCTGAGTTTGCTACGTTTGACGTTGAAGCTCATCAGAAATTAAATCTCTCTTGGTAATTGCCGCTATCCTTCGCAGTTCTCCATTAGAGTCCAAAAGATATCCAATTTCTCTTTGTGTGCATGCTCTCTCGATTGAAGGGTTGTGCAACCATTGTTGTTCTTTGTCTCAACTTTCTCAGGTCAGTATCTTATCCATATCTCTCTTACAACTACTTTATTTATGAATTTCTTTAACTGCTTGTTGATTTAAGCATAACTAATCTTAAAAAAAAAAAATTTACTTATTTTTGTTTGATATTTTTATTAGAATTCATTTTCTAATTTACTAAGTTGTCAATATTTAATTTATTATTTATATAGATTTGATAGGAACGTTGAGATTGATGCATGTGCACATGCTTAATAAAAAGCACCAAAATCTGTATTACTCATAGTTTAATCTTGGGTATTATTCTAGAAATTAAATATCTCTCTTGGCAGCTACCGCTATCCTTCACATTTTATCTCTATTTTAGTCTGAAAGATATCCAATCTATTTTCATGTGCACGCTCTCTGAACTGAAGGTTTGTGTAGCCATTAACATTCTTTTTCTCCTTTTTATCAGGTCAGTATCTGAAGGTTTGTGCAACTATTAACATTTTTTTTTCTCCTTTTTATCAGGTCAGTATCTCATCCATCTTTCTCTTATACCTACTTTGCTAATGAATTCAATTAAGTACTTGTTGATTTGAGCGTGACCTATCTTAGAAAAAAAATATTTACATATTTTTATTGATATTTTATTTATAATTCATTTCATAATTTACTAAATCGCCCATTTTAATTTTATTACTTATATAGCCTTGTGGAATTTATTAAAACAATATGGATAGAGATTTGATGACAAAGTCAAGAGCAACAACGAAATACTAAAATGTACTTCAATACTTTTAGGACTATGGTTTTCGCAATGCAAGCATGAATAATAAGATATTATGAATATGGAAACGTAGTGGAATTGGTATGTTTGTGAAATAGAGATGAGATGATAATTTGAACATTTGACGGTAGATGGATTTATTCATGGGTACATCCAATAGATAGGTCATGAAGAACTTCCTAGTAGTCTTTCATCAAGGAGAGAAAATCTACATAATAGTTTGGGCAATAATGTTATGCGGGGTTTAGTTCATGATACAATTGGAGTTCCAATTGAAGATGAATATATATAAGAATATACATGATCCCGATGGATGCAGAAATCACTAATGGGAAAGCACAAAAGTCTATAAGTTGATTGATAGTTCACAACTATCATTGTATGAAGGATGTACTAATTCTAAAAACTACATGCATTCATAATCCGTTTGTTGTACTTTGTATTGGCAGCTTGAATAATAAAGTATTTGATATACTTTTAGAATTATTAAGAGAAGCTTTTCCATATGTCATAGTTGGTCTACCAAAGTCCTACTATGATGTCATGAAATTGATGAAAGAACTAAGACTGGCTATAAAAAAATTGATATTTGTCCAAATAATTGCACTTTGTATTGGGAAAAAAAATGAAATAAGAACTTCATATGACACTTATCATCAGCTAAGACGGCATACTTCAGATAAAGATCTACATGCAAGAAAAGAAAGATTGCTTAAAATGTATTGTGGTATTTTCCACTCAAGCCAATATTGCAACAATTGCTCATGTCAACAATGACGTCATCCCACGTGAAACACCCTGACGATTCCCCGACATGGAGCACATTTGATATCTTCCATCCTAAAAATGCTTAAGAATTTTGCAATGTTCGATTGAGATTGGCATTAGATGTAATAAATCCCTTTAAAAAATATGAGTGTGTCACCCTTCACATGGCATGTCATATTATTTCTCCATAACCTTCCTCCATGGATGTCCATGAAAGAACCTAATGTAATGTTATCTCTATTGGTTCCCAATCCATCAGCCCCCGGAAATAATATTGATATTTATTTATAACCCCTAATTACCGATATAAAGGATTTGTGGGAAGTAGGAATTGAAAAGATTATGCATGAAAAAATAATATTTTCAGTTACGTGTTTCATAATACTGGACAATAAGTGAATTTGCATGCACAGTTTGTATCAAAGAAGCACACTCTCTTAGATTGAAACACGGTGTGAAGCATTGATACATGGGACATCATTGATTTCTACCCAGAGAACATGAGTTTAAGGAGAATAGACGTCACTTTAATGTCACGATTGGGTATGGAGAAGCACCACAACGACTATATGGTAATATGGTGATGGATGAGATGAAAGACTTCATAATAAAATTTGGTAAGCAAGTTAAAGGTGATCCAAAGTTTTTCGGTTGAAAAAAAAAGTATATTTTTTGAGTTTCCATACTGCAAAGATAATGTTGTCCTCCACAATCTTGATGTCATGCATACAGAGAAAAATGTTTGTGACAATATTTGCGGCACATTCTTGGATTTAAATGGTAAATCTAAAGATAATTATAAATCATGCCAAGACATGGAACAAATGGGAATTAGGCTTGAACTTCATCTAATTCTAAAGGTTCTAGATAATTTTATTTATATGTTGTATCTTTTAAAATAAGTTGAAAGGAGAAAACTATATTTTGTTAGGTTTTGAAAATTGAAAGTTTCTAATGGTTATGCATCAAACATCCCATGGTGTGTTCAACTAAGACCACCAAAATTATTAGATTTGAATAGTCATAACTATCATGTTATGATGCAACCATTATTACCTATAGCCTTGCGAAGCACACTCTCTAAGACAG
Organism: Salvia hispanica; assembly: GCF_023119035.1. Taxonomy (NCBI): domain Eukaryota; kingdom Viridiplantae; phylum Streptophyta; class Magnoliopsida; order Lamiales; family Lamiaceae; genus Salvia; species Salvia hispanica. Next base: position 33,451,712 of record NC_062969.1, on the reverse strand, counting down.
TACGAGCACCTTTGAATAACTATAAGTATTTTAGAAAACTGTGTTCTAAAGTAACTTTTCCTATTGACAAAGTATCACAACAATATCTTCCTCCAAACGAATGACATCAACGAAACAAATTAGTTTACAACAAATGTTGCATTATAACATGATACTCGTCACTTTTCAAGCCTCAAAATTTGATGGTTTTAGTTGAAAACAACTTGAGATGTTTGATGCATAACCACTAGTAACTTTTAAAGTTTTCAAAACCTGACAAAATGTAATTTTCTCCTTACTGGTTACTGTAAAAGCGAGCACATTCAAATAAAAATTACTTAACCTTTTGGAATTGGATGAAATACAAGCCTAATTATTGTTTATTCCAAGTCTAGGGGTGATTTATAATTATCTTTAGATTTACCGTCTAAATCCAATAATGTGCCGCAAATACACTCACAAACATTTTTCTTTGTATGCATGATATCACGACTGTAAAGGACAACATTATATTTTCAGTATAGCAACTAAAAAAATATTATTTTTTTTTCAACCAAAAAACTTTGGAGTTAACTTGCTTACCAATCTTTCATTTCATCCATCACCATATTACCAAATAGTTTTTGTGGTGCTTCTCCTTACTCAATTGGGCCATCAAAGTGTCTTCTATTCTTCCGAAACTCGTGTTCATTGGGTAGAAATCTGCGATGCCCCATGTAGCAAAACTTGCCACCGTGTTTCAATATAAGAGAGTATGTTACTTTGTTAGAAACTGGGCATGCAAATTCACCTCGTGTATTCCATCTAGACAAATATGCAAATCTTGGAAAATCACTAATTGTCCATAATAATTTATGAAGCATGTAACTAGAAATTTTGCTTTTTTGGATGCATCATAAGTTCCAATTCCTACCTGCCACAAATTCTGTAGATCGGCAACTAGGGGTTGCAAATAAATATCAATATTATTCACCGGAGCTAATGGACTTGGAATCAATAGAAATAACATCAAATAAGGCTCTTTCATGCACATCCATGGAGGAAGGTTATAGGGAAATAATATGACAAGCTATGTGTTGTGTGACACATTTATATTTTTGGAGGGACTGATTCCATCTGATACCAATCCCAATCGAACATTGCAAGATTCCTATGAAAGATTAGGATGCAAGCTATCAAATGTGTTCCATGCTGTGGAATCGGTGGGATGTCTCATGTACCCATCTATCCTACGATTTCCAGCATGCCTGATGTGGATCCTTGTATTTTATGATCCATTAACCCAAGATTTATACCTATTGTGATGCTTGATCTAGGTATTTTTGTGAGAATTGATTTTCAATTTTATCAATAAGAGCAACCTGAAGGGGTTGGCAGCGGAAGCGCTCACATAAATCAATTGCATAATAATTCTGATCTATTTAGCAGATTATTTGGACAAATTCTGTTCGCGCAATTATCATATGTATCATGCTCATAACTCAAATAAATCATGCTTTAAATTAATTAAAACCTAAAACATGCTTTTCTACGGTTTAGCTATTTTACCTTGATGATTCTCCAAAGAATCGAAGATAGCTAGCGCCTTCTCCACGTGAAGATCTTTAGTATTAAACCACGGATCTTCTGTCTGGTTCCCGGACTGTAAACCGATATATATCAGGGTGGGTTGATCTCACCAGTATACTAGGACTTAAATAAAGAAGACGGAAAATCAATCCCTCGAAGAAGAGGAAAAATCGTCCTCTACTAGAGAGAGAGAGGGGCGAAATTTTTGATGGAAAATTAAGTCTGTTTTCTGTCTCCTTTATTCTTCTATTTATATTAAGTCACATATTGGGCCCAGACAGAGATCTATGGAATGTTTTGGATATGGGCTCCTCCAATTAGCTTTTTACTAATTAAATTAAACCCTATTTAATATAAGCTTATAATTGAAATATTACGAGCAGCCACTACAGAAGTAATATTGCACTCCCCATCCAAATCCGAAATTATAAGTACTCTGTGTTTCCATTACTTGATATTTATTTCCCGCGCTTAAGATAGAAACATCCATTAAGATGGACTTAATTAATTAATATCTTGTTTATTCCAAGAGAGGACTCAGCAAGAAAATCTTATTTATTATTCATAGAGTAATTAAACTCCAACTAGCTAGGTTCCGAATAATAAAACCTTATTTCAAGCTTCTCTTGAGGACGTTATCAAACGAGACTCACCTCGCGCACGATTCAACATAATAGCAATCCTAGCACCGCTAAATATTAATCACCACTACCCAATATACCGGGTTTATTGGGTTGTGAAAAACCCGCACCATTTGGTAAGTCAAAGTAGTGCATAATTAATACCGTATGCTCAATGCTAACGTACATTGATTAAGAAATAATAATTTACAAGACCTAGTAGAAAGCATGAAGACTGTCTCGCTGTTAGATCCATTTAGTGCTATACCACACCAACGTCATCTTATTTCAGTAAGGCTTAGTAATAATCGGACTGACATTGCAACCTTTCACGATAGGTAGTCTAAGCCTATCTAGGTTGTGACTTCTTTTTCTTTGTTCAGAACTGACCGTGTTACCTTAAAGTGAACGACGCCCACAACCGGTCTACTAAAACAAAGACTTAGACTTTGTTAAGTTACTTATACATTTAAACATGTAATAAACATCCATTAAATGTAAAACATAACAACATTATGACAAAAATAATCGGTTTATTCCTTTGGAAAATAAAATAAGAGTTTTAACAGTATTCAATCACTCGAAATGTGATTTCTAGTATACAAACTCTAACACAACCCAACAAGAAATATGGAAACTAAGATGAATAAAGAAGGAAATAACATTAGATAGGGTGAAAATTGGAATACAAAGTCATTAATGAAGTAAGCTAAGACACTTACAACATAGCTAACATGTATTCATGGCTAGATCTTCAAGGCAACCACAAACGTCAAAGCATACCTTTACTTGATCCATACTTCACTAAGAATTGATGAACCAAGCAACCTAAATCTAGGAATTGGATAGGTAACCCTCTCCAAGAGGAACAAGTCTCTCAATCATCTAATTTCATCAACCTTCAAGAAATGAAATGGGAAAAGATGCTATTTATAGTGTAGGCCCAAAATTCAAGAAAAGGCCCACAAAATCTAGCCTCCGCGTGAGCCAGCCGCCCGGGTTGAATTTGATGATCGAAAACCACCCGTCTGGGTGGAACTTGCTGTTTCCACCATGCCTTCGGGTAACCACCCGCCTGGGTGAAATTTGGTGGCCAAAAGCCACCAGGCGGGTGGCCGGATGGATCTTTTTCTGCGCTGCGCTACTTCCGGAAAGCGGCCATAACTTCCTCCTTCAGACTCCGATCGGGGCGTGTAAGATACTCACGCGAAACTCTCTCGAAGGAAAAGACAATGGTGGCAGTTTCAAGGCTTTCGAACGTCATCCCGACAGGCAGAATACCGAATAAATCCAGCTGCAGGTACAAATTTTCATGCGCGGCTTCCATGGTCGTATCATCCTCCCCTTCTTGGAAAGGATTTGTCCTCAAATCCGGGCCTTCTCTATTCCTTGCATCCTCGGGAGGTCCTCTAGCTTTGTTGGATCCTTGGCATGTCTTCTCTTTCATTCTTGGGCCCCAATCAACCCATGGCTCACGCCGAAGGGAAGACCCTTGATGTCTAGCACTCGTGGTTATATCAATGTCATTTGATGTGGGGTGCCATCTTTGTAGACATGAAAAATTGTTGTAATATTAGCTTGAGAGGAAATACTACATTAATCTTTGAGTAATCTTTCTTTTCTCACATGTCGGATCTTTATCTGAAGTACGCCATCTTAGCTGATGACATGCGTCACTTGAAGTTCGTATTTCATTTTTCCCCTAATACAAAGTGCAATCATTTGGACAGACGTCAATTTTTCATAGCCAAGTCCTAATTCTTTTATCAATTTCTCGGCATCATGGTGATATTTTGGTAGATCAACCATGGTATCTGGAAAAGCTTCTGTTAATAATTCTAAAAGCATATCAAATACTTTATTATTCAAGCTCATAATACACTTTAAGCCTACTTACCATTTTTTATGGTAAAAGTGAAGGTGGACAATTAATGAGGAAGGAAGAAAATGGCAGAAGTGGACAATTAATGAGGAAATGGCAGAAGGTGGACTACTAATAATCTTTCACTTAACCCATGCGCCACATGTCCAATAGCAAAGTTTATAAATCAACAGGTTCGAGTCATCCGTGGCGCGACCTTTAAATTTATGTTCATTTAGCCATAAAAAAAGTTTATAAATTAACATATACACATATTTTTAAAATAAAATAAAATTTTTAATTTTAAAATTAAAGTCTTGTTGGAACCGGCAACGGAAGCGGTGTTGAAATTGATGATCATAATTTTACAATTATTAATCACACCAATAAATCACATAATAATCAGATCTATTTAGCAGATTATTTAGACAAAATCTATTCGCGTAATTATCACATGTATCATGCTCATAACTTGAATTAATCATGCTTTTCTACGGAGCAGAAAAATACCTAATTAATTCTCCAAAGAATTGAAGATGCCTGGCTCCTTCTCCACGTGATGCTTTAATTACTAGACCACAAATCTTCTCTCTGGTTCCCGAACTGTATTCCAATATCAGTGTGGGCTGATCTTACTAGAATACTAGGACTTAAATAAAGAAGACAGAAGAAATCCTTTTGGGAATAGGAGTGGAATTCGAAATCTCCTTCAGCTAGGGGGCCGAAAATTTTCGAAAATTTTAAGAATAAAATTGTGTTTTTTTTCTGTCTCCTTTATTTTCCTATTTATATTAAGTTCCTTTTGGACCCAGACAGGGATCTATGGAAGGTTTTGGATATGGGCTCATCCAATTTACTTTTTACTGATTAAATTGAACCCACAATTTAATATAAGTTATAATTGGAATATTACGAGCAGCCACTACAGAAGTAATATTGAACTCTCCCCATCCAAATCCGAAATTACAAGTAATCCGGGTTTCCGTTTAACTTTCATTTCCCGCGCTTAAGATTAAAATGTTCATTAATTAATTAATGTCTGCTATTGACTTAATTAATTAACTCCTTATTAATTCCAAGAGTGGACTTAGCATGAAACGCTTATTTATTATTCATAGAGTAATCAAACTCCAACTAGCTAGGTTCCGAATAATAAAACCTTGTTTCGCGCTCCTCTTGAGGACATTATCAAACGAGACTCAGCTCGCGCACGATTCAACATAATAGCAATCCTAGCACCGCTAGATATTGATCACCACTACCCAATATATCAGGATAATTGGGTTACGAAAAACCCGCACCATTTGATAAGTCAAAGTAATGCATAATCAATACCGTATGCTCAATGCTAACCTACATTGATTAAGAAACAAATATTTATCAAGACCTCGCCTTTCAGTAGATAGCCTAAGGACAAGTCTTGCTGTTAGATCCGTTCAGTGCTATACCACACCAATGTCATCTTATTTCAGTAAGGCTTAGAAATATGCGGACTGACATTGCAACCTTTCTCGATGGATAGTCAAATTCCAACTAGGTTGTGAAATTCATCTTTTTCTTTGTTTAGAACTGACCGTGTTACCTTAAAGTGGACGACGCCCACAACCGGTCTACTAAAACAAAGACTTAGACTTTGTTAAGTTAACTTATACATTTAAACATGCATTAACATCCATTAAATGTAAAACATAACAACATTATGACAAAAATAATCTGTTTTATTTATTGGAAAATAAAATAAGAGTTTTACAGTATTCAATCACTCGAAACGTGATTTCTAGTATACAAACTCTAACAATCTCCCACTTATACTCAAAACACTTTCGAGTATACAAAAAAAATGTGCTAACGTCTAATTCTCCCACTTATACTGAAAGCGGATTGAGGTCTTGAATTAGTCGAACTCCCATTCCTTCAACATGGCTTTCATACGGCTTTACCGCTAATGCCTTCGTGAAAGGATCTGCCAGGTTGTTTTCTGACTCAATCTTGACCACTTTTATGTCTCCTCTCTGCACTATATCTCGAATGATATGATACTTCCTCTCTATGTGCTTGCTCGCCTTATGAGCCCGTGGTTCCCTCGAATTTGCCACAGCACCAGAATTATCACAATAAATGGTGATGCTCTTGGGCATATTCGTAACCACACCTAAGTCCAGAAGGAAGTTCTTAAGCCATACAACCTCTTTTGCAGCCTCCGAAGCGGCCACATACTCGGCTTCCATGGTAGAGTCTGCAATGCATTTCTGCTTTACACTCTTCCAAATTACGGCTCCACCTCCTAAGGTAAACACATATCCGGAAGTTGATTTTCTCGAATCTACATCAGCTTGAAAATCTGAATCTGTATATCCTAAAGGACAGAGCTCGGCTGCATTGTAAACTAGAACATAGTCCTTAGTCCGATTAAGGTACTTGAGTATGTTCTTTACGGCAGTCCAATGTCCTTGGCCGGGATTTGATTGATATCTTGCTACCATGCCAACAACAAAGCAAATATCAGGTCTAGTACAAAGCATAGCATACATGAGACTACCAACTGCCGAGGCATATGGTATTCTTCTCATCTCTGCTATCTCAGATGTTGTCTTAGGACACATCTCTTGAGATAAATGGATGCCATGTCTAAAAGGTAGGAAACCTTTCTTGGCATCTTGCATGCTAAAGCGTCTAAGTACTGTATCGATGTAAGATTCTTGGGATAAGCACAACATTCTCTTTGCACGGTTCCTAAGAACCTTGATACCGAGAATGTGTCCCGCATCACCCATATCTTTCATCTCGAACTGGCTGGACAACCAAGTTCGCACTGATGACAACATCTTTTTATTGTTTCCAATTAGAAGAATGTCATCTACATATAAAACTAAGAACACAACATTTCCTTTTTCAACCTTCTTATACACGCAGCTTTCATTAGGGCATTTTTCGAATCCAAACTTTTGAACAGTTTGATCGAAACACTGGTTCCATGATCTAGATGCTTGCTTGAGGCCATAAATGGCCTTCTTAAGCTTCCAAACCATGTGTTCCTTGCCCTTTACTACATAGCCTTCGGGTTGTTCCATGTAGATGGTCTCCTCAAGACTCCCGTTTAAAAACGCAGTCTTAACGTCCATCTGCCATACTTCCCAATCCATGTAAGCTGCTATAGACAAAAGTATACGGATCGATTTGAGCATGGCCACTGGGGAGAAGGTCTCATCGTAATCGATGCCTTCCTTTTGGGTATACCCCTTAGCCACTAGTCTTGCCTTGAAGACTTTAACTCGTCCATCGGGTCCACGTTTACGTTTGTATATCCACTTGCTCCCAATGGCAGTACAGCCTTCGGGTAGGACAGACAAATCATAGACGTCTTTGTCTACCATTGATTGTAGTTCCGAATCCATTGCTTTCACCCATTCGCAATGATCGACATCTGCCTGCGCCTCTGCAAGATTCCAGGGATCAAGTACATTGCTGTCCGAGGAGTGATCCATACACTCTCCCAAACCAATGTATCTTTCGGGCTCATGAGAGACCCTCCCACTGCGACGCGGCACTACAATATCTGGAGTATTAGTTGAAATTTCTGGAATTGTTGTTACACTAGGTAATTGTTCTTGGTTAATGGAAGTTGTGACTTGAGTTAGCTCTTCAAGAGCTATCTCACTGCTGGACTTATGATTCATTACAAAGTCTTCCTCTAAGAATGTGGCATGAGTGCTCACAATTACTTTCTGATCTCGGAGACTATAGAATTCATAAGCTTTCGTTCCTCTAGGGTATCCTATAAACACACAAACCTCCGTCCTAGATTCCAGCTTAGTTGGATCCTTTTCCAATACATGGGCCGGACACCCCCACACTCTGAGATGTTCCAGATTGGGCTTTCGCCCATTCCACAACTCATATGGGGTAGTAGGAACTGATTTAGAAGGTAAGTTGTCTAAGAGATAGTTTGCTGAAAGCAAAGCATGCCCCCAAAACGAAATAGGTAACCGTGCATAACTCATCATCGAGCGGACCATATTCAATAAGGTCCTATTCCTTCTTTCAGCCACGCCATTCTGCTGGGGTGTGCCCGGCGCAGTCGTTTGGGATTGAATTCCCGCCACTGATAAGTAGTCCAAAAACTCGGCACTTAGGTATTCGCCTCCGCGATCAGATCGCAGGCATTTGATACTCTTACCATGATGCGTCTCTACTTTAGCCTTAAACTCCTTGAACTTGTCAAAAGTTTCAGACTTGTAGCGCATCAAATAGATGTATCCGATTTTCGAGTAGTCATCTGTAAAGGTGACGAAATATCGAAAACCGCCCCTTGCCTCGGTTGACATTGGTCCACACACATCAGTATGAATGAGCTCAAGTACTTCCTTGGCCCTATTCCCCTTTGACCTAAAAGGTCTCTTAGTCATCTTGCCTTCGAGACAGGATTCACACTTCGAAAATGGTTCCTTCTCAAGACCTTTGATAAGATCTTGATCAACCATCGCATGAATCCTTCTTTCGTTGGCATGACCAAGTCTAAGGTGCCATAAGTACGTTTCATTCATTGAACTTGAAGGTTCTTTTCTTTTCTTAGAAATTTTCGATGTAGCATTGAGTTCTGATTTACGTTGATTAAATTGTGTAGAAGTGATTGTGTACAGATTGTTTTCCATGATACCACGACAGATATAAGAACCATCTTTCTTAATAACGCAATTGTCATTAAAAGAAATCGAATATCCATCAAAAGACAATTTAGAAACTGAAATTAAATTTCTTCTAAAAGAAGGTATCAACAAAACATTCTTCAAAATCAAAAATCTATCACTAGAAAAACGTAAATAAACGTCTCCCACTGCAACGGCCGCCACTTTCGTAGCGTCGCCCAGCTGGACTTCGATCTCACGATCATGTAACCGTCTTGTCACCTGCATTAAGTCAGGATCAAAACATATATGATCAGTTGCTCCAGTATCAATAACCCAAGTATGAGTAGATGTCGAAGCCAAACATGACTCGACTACTAGAGCATGGTGCATACCTGTAGCCTTGCCCTTCTTAGGACAATCTGGCTTCCAATGACCTTTCTCTCCACATTTGAAGCACTTTCCAGTAGGCTTCTTGTCACCTCTCTGTTTCTTCTTTCCCTTAGCATTCTTAGCTGCCACTGGGTTCGGTGCCTTTTTCTTTCCTTTTCTAGGCTTAGAGCCAGAGGAATTAGGCGCCAAACTTAGCATGGCTACCTTAGCTTGAACCATAAGGTCCTCCGCCGACTGAAGTTCAGTCAGCAGCTCAGCCAAAGTATAATCCCGCTTGTTCATCTCGAAGTTGAGCTTGAACTGCTGGAAGCTAGGGGGAAGACTCTGAAGGATTATAGTAACCTGGGACTCGGGATCGATCGTCCCTCCCAAAACCTCAATCTGATTGAGGTGGCTCATCATCTCGAGGACATGTTGCCTCACAGACGTGCCTTCCTTCATAGACTTCGTCATGATACTCCGAAAGGCTTGAGACTTAGCCGTTCGATTCTGAGTACCAAACAGATTTGTAAGATTTTGCATAATCTCGGCGGCAGTCGCCATGGCAGAATGCTGATGCTTGAGTACTGAAGACATAGATGCCAACATGTAGCACTTAGCCATCTCATTCGCCTTATGCCACCGTTTATGCGCATTCTGAACTCCCACCGAGGCGTTAGCCGCGGGGACTGGAGGCTGCGGAGTAGTGAGTACAAACTTGTACTCTTCAGCTGTGAGAACGATATCCAAGTTTTGTTTCCATTCTATGTAATTTTGGCCCTCGAGTTTGTTTTCTTTGAGAATGGCAGAAAGAGGATTAAAAGACATCTTGACGGATTTTATTGCACTGCAAACAGAAGATTTTACTATTTGTCATAAACTTATGTAAGGAAATTGAGTAGATTAACCATAAAACTTTTCAAAATCTTACAACAGCAAAATTAATAAATTGTATCCTCCTCTGGAGGTTAATACGCATTAAAATTTTGACAATTTACTGGTCACAACACCGACGCATCAATAGCTTCCTCCTCTGGAGGTCGACACGCCTAATGCTGCCTAAGCACGACCATCAGGTTTAGCATTACAGAATTTTATTTCTACAACACATTCCCATAACAATGTTCATGTGTTGATAACAACCGATGGAGACCATATATAAACTTTTAGTTCATAATTATCGCTTAGATATTTGTGTTATGGTTTTAATTAATTATCCTTTAGCCTTAAGGCAGATTAAGACTAATTAAATTCTGTTGGTATTTAATTGACTGGATAATTAAATCTTTTATTATCTTTAATATCTTAGTTTAGGAATTATTAATCTAGAATTTAATTCTTATTCATGTCATACTATAAGATATATCTAAAATAAAGTACATTATTTATAATCTTAATTAGACATGAAAAATTAAATTCATATAATTTCCAAGTTCAAGATTAGGAAGAAAATTAAATTATATTATTTAATGTAATCTTATATATATCTATCTTATTATAGATTCTAGATATATATTATATTTAGGAAACTATTAAATTATTCTTATCTATATCATCTAGGATATAAAATATTCATAGATATAGAAAATAATCTAAATATTCCTAAAATCTAGGGAAATCTTCCCAAAATATTTTATTTCATTAAATAATATTATTTTTAATGATATCTATTAATTTATCAATTAAATAATCATTAAAATAATCTTTCGTCTCTATCTTGCGATTCGAGGTTTGCACGAATCAACACGACGAAGATTTGAAGATTCTTCCCGGAGACGCTCGTCAGGGTCGCGAATTCGCCGCCCGACCGCCGCCGGCAGGCCGCGCCCGAAGGCGCGATGCTTCCTCTTCCCTTCTTCCCGGCGTATAACCGCCGATATACCCCCAACGGCCGTCGTCATCCAGCCACGTAGCGAAGGCCGCGTAGCTCCGGCGAACTCCCACTACTCCGGCAGTCTCGCGCGTACCAGCAATCGCCGCGCACGGCGTGGTTGCTCTCGGTCCCGCGCCGCTCGTCGCGGGCGAAGGGTTAGGGTTTTGCTAGGGTTCTAGGGTTAGGGTTCTGCTCGAGTCTCGGCTTTACGGCGGCTCTCGGACGAGCCACGACACCGTTCTCCTCCCCGAGATGCATCGGATTCCGGCCAGGGTTTGCGGTCTCGACCGGCAGCGCGCACGAGCCCATGCTCGCCAGCGCGTCGCCGCGTGATCGTCGGCCCTCGGTTCCACTTCATCATCGGGATCAGTCGAACTCGATCCGGGCACCGTCTAGGGTTTATCGGGCTTGGCCGGTGACGCACGCGAGCCCTTGCTCGCCGGCGCGTCGCCCCATGCCCATCGCCCTCGGCTCCCACTCAATTCGACAACCCTATCTCCGATCGCATGTAGCGCGATTCGTCCCGGCGCAAGCGCCGACGAATCGCACATCTAGTGCGTTCGAATAATTCAAGTTCTATGATTCGAATGTTCTTGAGTTCATCATGCATAAAACATAAATAACAAAAACACAAGAACATGCTTCGTAATCAATCAAGACATGCATACATGAATTTCGCGAAATTTAAATCCAAATAATCAGAGCCAAAGACTGGCTCTGATACCAATTGAAGGGACTGGCAGCGGAAGCGCTCACATAAATCAATTACATAATAATCAGATCTATTTAGCAGATTATTTAGACAAAAGCCTATTCGCGTAATTATCACATGTATCATGCTCATAACTTGAATTAATCATGCTATAAGAATATTGAAACCTAAAACATGCTTTTCTACGGAGCAGATAAATACCTAATTAATTCTCCAAAGAATTGAAGATGGCTAGCTTCTTCTCCACGTGATGCTTTGAGTACTAGACCACAAATCTTCTCTCTGGTTCCCGAACTGTATCCCAATATCAGTGTGGGCTGATCTTACTAGAATACTAGGACTTAAATAAAGAAGACAGAAGAAATCCTTTTTGGAATAGGAGAGGAATTCGAAATTCTCTTCAGCTTAGGGCTGAAAATTTTGAAAATTTCAATAATGAAAAATTGTGTTATTTCTGTCTCCTTTATTCTCCTATTTATATTAAGTTCTTTTTGGGCCCAGACAGGGATCTATGGAAGGTTTTGGATATGGGCTCATCCAATTTACTTTTTACTAATTAAATTGAACCCACAATTTAATATAAGTTATAATTGGAATATTACGAGCAGCCACTACAGAAGTAATATTGAACTCTCCCCATCCAAATCCGAAATTACAAGTAATCCGGGTTTCCGTTTAACTTTCATTTCCCGTGCTTAAGATTAAAATGTCCATTAATTAATTAATGTCTGCTATTGACTTAATTAATTAACTTCTTATTAATTCCAAGAGTGGACTTAGCATGAAACGCTTATTTATTATTCATAGAGTAATCAAACTCCAACTAGCTAGGTTCCGAATAATAAAACCTTGTTTCGCACTCCTCTTGAGGACATTATCAAACGAGACTCTCCTCGCGCACGATTCAATATAATAGCAATCCTAGCACCGCTAGATATTGATCACCACTACCCAATATATCAGGATAATTGGGTTACGAAAAACCCGCACCATTTGATAAGTCAAAGTAGTGCATAATCAATACCGTATGCTCAATGCTATACCACACCAATGTCATCTTATTTCACTAAGGCTTAGAAATATGCGGACTGACATTGCAACCTTTCTCGATGGATAGTCAAATTCCATCTAGGTTGTGAAATTCATCTTTTTCTTTGTTTAGAACTGACCTGTGTTACCTTAAAGTGGACGACGCCCACAACCGGTCTACTAAAACAAAGACTTTGATTTTGTTAAGTTAACTTATACATTTAAACATGCATTGACATCCATTAAATGTAAAACATAAAAACATTATGACAAAAATAATCTGTTTTATTCCTTGGAAAATAAAATAAGAGTTTTACAGTATTCAATCACTCGAAACGTGATTTCTAGTATACAAACTCTAACACCCCATACTTCGGATGTCGGCGCCCCTCCTGCCAACAATCGAGGTACTTGAACGGTATCATCTCCAAGCTTTGGTAGGTCGCCAAGGCGGCACTGATGATGTCGAGCTCACTCGTGCCGCTCCCCACCGCCCGCTCTTCCTGTTGGAAGTACCCCTGGAACTTACCGATTGCTAAGTTGCATCTGTAGACGCAATTGCGCACCATACTCTCATTGCGAGGGATGGTTCCCCCCGGCCGGGTTTCATTGTAAAGGCGAGTGATGCGCCACCAATACGTATCCCCGGTTTGGTTCGTGCCAACATCCGGATCTTCGGAGACTGCCAAGTAGGCTTTGAACATCGCCATCATCTCACCCGGAGTGTACGGGGTGCGGGTGCCACGAACAGGAGGAGTAGGAATAGGAATAGAAGTAGGAGTAGGAGTAGAGCTGTTGCTCCCTCCCGATCCGGGTTCGGGTGCCCACCCGAACCCGGAGGCGTTTTGGTCGTGCACCGGGTAAGGACGGTAGCCACCCGAAAATTGCGAACCTTGGGTTTGAGGAGAGGCCGTAAATTGCGTTTTCGGACTAAATCCGGCCCCGGAATCGAACCAATCGTGGTTCTAACCGCGATTGCCGGAGGGGTGATCGCCGGAGCCGGACATTGTGTAGTGTGGTGGGAATTTAGATGAGAGAGTATGAGGAAAAAAGATGAGAGAATGTAGATGATGATAGAATAGATGAGAATGTGATTTTTTTGTATTGAAGTGGGGGTATTTATAGATGAAAATGTGAATTTTGGGGGAAAAAATTGAAAAATAAATTAAAAGTGGGGAGAAAACGAATATATTTTTTTGGGAAGTGGGAAAATATTTTTTTATTTAAAAACATTTTTTTAATTGATTTCGCATTTAAAAAAAAAAAAAAAGCCAACGGCTATGCCGTTGGCGAATAAGGCGACGCCACGTGTGCTGCTCAACGGCACGGACGTGCTCTTAGCTAAGAGCAGCGTCGTGCCGCTGGCACGGACGGACGAGCTCCATCAGCGGACAGACGAGCCGGTACTCAGCGGCACGGATGGACGAGCATGCGCCTCTTCACCGCTGCGGATGCTCTAAGGAGTATTTTGTTTATGAAGTTTTTTCATTAATGTAATAAAAATAGTTTTTTTCATTAATGTAATAAAAATAGTTTTTTAGATCATAATCATCATATTATTATTATTATTAAAATTAATTTTTTAGATTATCTTATTATTATTAACAATTTTTATAATTTAACCGAATGTATAATATTCATACAGCTAATGTCTATACTATATAATTACCAATATATTTAATTTAATTTAATTTATACACTACATAATTATATGTATTATTAATTTAATTTATATGGAGTAGTATATTTAATTTCAATAAATTTGAAGTTATAATTACACTTTTTAATTCTCTACATTTTTCGTATTTATAAAACAAGAAAAAACTTAATCTCCTAAATATCTTAAAATTAGTGATGTGATCAACTTTTTTTTATATTAAGTTACGTATAAGATGACCTAGTGAAAAAATAATTTAACAATTTTAAAACATGAAATGATGGACCTAGTTATATGTATAATGTACTTATTATATACATGGAACGGGGACAAACTTTCCATATAATAAATGGTGTATATTTACATTTAAAATGTTTTCATAATCTATATATCTAGTTGGAATTGGGGTTATATACATTTCCATTTTTCAAAAATGTATTAGTGTGACATACCAAATAGGATTGCCAACTTTGTGTTCCTTGACTAGGAAATTTTTTCTCATCTCTTACTTTATTCACCATTTATTTAACACATTATTCTTAAATTATGTGCTGAAAAAGAAATGTCTTTATTAACAAGGAACAAATGTAGTATTTCTTTTTAGGACGTCACAAAATAAATAAGTCATTTCCTCTTTTGACATTTTTTCTCTTACTTTTTTCTATCTACTTTTTCGTCCATCTTACTTTATTTCTTCCACTTAATCAATAAAACTCCATTTTCTTAAATTCTGTGGCGAAAAGAAATGCTTCACTTAGTGAGGGATAAAGGAAGTATAATTTTTTTAAAAATGAGTGCGAAAAAGAAATGTACCAACACTAATAAAACGAATAGAGTATTATTTTCATTGTAGGGTGTGAAAAAGGTACATAAAATGGATTTAGGAGAAATAAGTCCGCACGCCCTATGCGCGAGCCAAGCTTAGCAAAAGGACGTGCAAAATCGACCATGGCACGTCCAGAAAACCCGAGAGCTTGGCAAAGACTGTGCACGATGATGATCTCCGGCACGGCCCGTGCCAAATTAACCATCTAGCCATTTCCCATGAGCTCTGCTCTGCAAGAACCATGCGGAAGGCCCACTTCTCCGCACACCCGTTCCGATACTATAAATTGAATCAATGGAATCATTTTGGGAGATGTTGTTTAGCTCACTCGCTGTAGTAGCTTATATTTCAAGGGAATTGTTTTGTGTTTCATTATCTTTGGGTTGTTTGCTGGGCCTTCCGTTGTTAACCTCCAATGTTCCAAATGAGAATATTTATCCTTTTTTTTGTGTTTCACTAGTGTTAATTTTACGTTTAAAAAAATTAAAATAAATT
This sequence comes from Salvia hispanica, assembly GCF_023119035.1. Taxonomy (NCBI): domain Eukaryota; kingdom Viridiplantae; phylum Streptophyta; class Magnoliopsida; order Lamiales; family Lamiaceae; genus Salvia; species Salvia hispanica. The sequence continues at coordinate 33,436,094 of NC_062969.1, read as the reverse complement.
GAAGCACTTATTCAATAAATCCAATAAACACCTCAATAGATTCTATACACCTAATATATATATATATATATATATATATATATTTTGCAAGTCTTTCGCCGCAAACACCAACAACTTAAGTAAACTGATTGGACACAAGAGTAATTGTTGTTGAACCCATAAGATTGTACTCCTTTTGTTATTAGTTTCACCTATTTGTTAACCTTGTTTTAGATTGCTTCCCTATTTCCTAGTTATATAAGTTTATGTTGCTTTTTTATCGTTCAATTTAGAACTCAAATCAAATTTGAGTGTTTAGATAGTGAATGAGATTGGTTTGTGATACTTGGGTCTAATACATTAGTCCTTTTAGATACTATACTCTTACTTGTCCTTAATAACAATAACATTGTATATTTGTTGATAGGTGTGTAATCAAATACTAATTAAATTACAGTAGTAACTAATAACTAATATTAATTTTGTATGTTAAAAATATTAACACAAAGGCATAAATTTATCAATCTTTTTGTGTTGATATTTAAATTTATATGTTGTATTGATATAATTATGTCTTTATGTTGATAATTTTAATACACAGAATTAAAAATTATTAGTTATTACTATAAATTAGTTAGCACACTAATGAAACCCTTTGTTGAAATGTTTAATCTTAATTTGAGTGAGCCAGCATAACAAAAACCGAATATGATCAATTGAATCAAAAGTTCAAGCGTCAAGATTAGATTATACGAATGTCATTATATTATTGTATTTATCGCATTTAAGGGGTAGATTAGTCATTTATATTTCGATCTTTGCAGTTATGTATAGCAAATCCAGAAATTAAGGAGTGATTAGATATATTATCTCCAAAATATCTCATTTTTCCATCTATGTTATTTTACAAATAAAAAAATATACTATTTCATTACACATCGAAGATACTTCAACGTAATATTCAATTTATGTCATCAAAATGCAAGTATATTAATCCTACTATAATTAAGAGATGTTTTTGTTTGGAGCATTACGAAATTCAAGAACACACTTCATCATACAATTGAATTACTTCATCATAAAACTATATAATTACGTCATCCTAATAGCGAATTTACTTCATTATAATGGTAGTTGGCAGAGATACTGACGGTATTATGATATTCTGTACCATACTTCGCCTTCGGTATACCGTAAAAGCGCAGTATACTGCAATAACGGTAAGGTAATGGTATAAAAAATTAATAATACCGAATTTTCGATCTACCGGATTGCGGAATACTAAAAATTCGGTATGATATCGATATGATATTTTGTCATACCACAGTTTTTGATACGGTATGCAGTATGATATTCTTGGTACGATATATTGTACCGACTCACCCCTAGGTGAGTCAGACACATATTTTAAAGTTAATACTTAATCTACTTATTCTACTCCCTCCGTCCCATAAAATTATGGACAATGGATATGACACGAGAATTAAAAAGTACTTAAAAATTATATCGTTGAAATTTAAAATTGCATAATTTAAATTCGAAAAATTAAAAAAGTAAATATTTCTGGTGTGGTGTGAATTTTTTCGGGTGAAATGAGGCTATTTATAGGTTAAAAAAGAAATAAATAGTGGAAAAAAACAGATATATTTTATTGGGAAGTGAGAAAATATTTTTTTATTTAAATATGATTTTTCAGAATTTTCAAATTTAAAAAAGAAAAAGAAATTTACAACAGCTAGCGTCACCCAGAAGCCGCCACATATCCGTCGCTGCCAAGGACGAAGCTCTTTGCGACGAGCTCGTCCATGCCGACGGCTCGAGACGCCGCATGCCGTGCCAATGGCACGAACCCACCTTTCGCAAGAGCTCCCGCTGCGGATGCTCTAAGTATAAGTTTAATTAAATACCTATGATATAATTATTTTATTATGTGACATTTATTTTATAGAGTCAACTTAGAAATTAAAAAGAAGAATAGATCTTAAATCTACCAATAAAATTCCGTTCTAGCAATAAAAGGAAACGATGTCAAACTAAAATTGGCCCCAATACAAACAGAGTATATACATACAGGTATACCACATTCCCCCCAAATCAGAAGGTAGCCCTAACTGTCTCTGCCTCCGCAAAACCCTAGCAATGGTGTGCATCAGGAAAGCCACAGTCGACGATCTTCTGGCTATGCAGGCCTGCAATCTCTTCTGCCTGCCCGAGAATTACCAGATGAAGTACTACTTCTACCACATCCTTTCCTGGCCGCAGCTCCTCTACGTCGCCGAGGATTACAACGGCAAAATCGTCGGCTATGTTCTCGCCAAGATGGAGGAGGAGACCACCGAGTGCCACGGCCACATCACCTCCCTCGCCGTCCTCAGAACTCACCGCAAACTTGGCCTTGCTACCAAACTCATGACTGCCGCTCAGAACGCCATGGAGCAGGTCACCTTCTTCATTTTTATTACTCCTATTAAATACTAATTAGTATTACATTTCTCAATGTTAATTTACTGTTATTTTGCCTCGAAATATGTAACTCAATCTGTGGAGTTCTTATATAGTATTCAACTACTATTTAACAATCTCGCAAACTACCAGATCTGGATTTCGTTTGTTTGATTATTGGTAGTAAGGAGGGAAGTTACTTTTTCTTAGTTGAATAGCTTTATTAGTTGTTCATATGCTTTCTCGTGGACCGTCTTCGGGTACTTCCTTGCGTAGTTTGGTTTATCCATATCCATCCTAATTTTGCGAAAGCTTTTCAAATGTACAATTTGTGTTGGTGTGGAGATGCTTCACTATTAACTTGGCCTTTTGTTTTATAATGTTAAAACAATATGTACTCGTCTCCTAAGTAAAAACCATCAAACATTCAGTTTAACAGTGTTCCAAATTTTGATGTCTCATATGTGACATCATAGGGAGATGAAGCTACAATTTTCTGCTCAATCAGCAGGCTAAGTTGTTATTTTTTTTCACTTATTTTAGTGTTAATTTGCATTAGGTTCCTGGCATTAGGACTCACTTCTGTGACGGGTTTAGGGTTTTAGATTTTACAAATTTTGTTGTTGATTGATACCATTTTTTATTTTTTTTTTGTCAAAACGAAATTGTTATTCCATTTGAATGGATGAGTTTTGTTTTATCTTTGCACAATCCAACATCCTTACTGATTAACAATTTGTGTTGAATCATATGTGTGTTTCACACTTCCATCTGCATCAGGTGTCCTGCATATCTTCCATTTGAACAAATATGCAAAATAGTGTTACTATATTGTCCCCCACTGCTGTTAATATTATATTTTGAGCCATTACAAAGGCAGCCATATATGTAAGTGCTGTAAATTCTATTACCAAGGAAGTAAATGCATAAAAAGGTAAAACCAATCTAGAAAGAAAATAAAGACAAAGATGTGACTAGGAAAGAAATTAAACCTAAATACCTAAAGAATAGAGATCATCTTTAGCCCATGCCAACTCTCGGCCATACTATCTGTCCAAGTCAATCTTAGATTCTTATCTTCAAGTTGTTCAACACATACATACTCTTGTTGCAAAATTGCATTCAGTCCTGACTCTCGGGTCAGAACTGAAAGCGGAGATTCTGAAATCAGGTGTATTGCTGGCACCGTATCTTGAACCTGATTCTTTTTGCCATGCTTCTGGTGGATTCTTCTTTAGGTGTGTTATCTGAGCATCTGTTCCAGAATGAACGGATTGGAGCCTCTGAACTTAGGTGCAAAGGTTTCATCAAAAGCGATGCTAGTGTTCATCTTTGAAGTTGTTTTCATGTACAGAACTTGCTGAGATTCTGAGAATTTTGGAGAAATGTCCTGAACTTGAATTAATGTCGATCCAAGGATCATATCTTTCCTCCCTTGAAAAGGATTTTTCCTAAATCCTCGATGTCTTCTTATTCCTTGTCCCGTGTTTCCTCACAAGCCTCTGCAACTTGAGTATGGTGTCAAACCCTTTACCTCTCTACGCGACTCATGCATATGCTGCTGTTTCCCTTTAATTGAACGCTACGACGATTCCTTATCATCCTCTTGTTTCGGCTCACTCTTTTTCCTCTATCCGCTTTCCTTTAGCAACCACATCCATCCTTACCCTAGATAAAAAGAATGATCATTTTGTTACAACCCAGATTGTAGTATGTTAGATACCAATCACTTGACCACCTGTCTCTCGTTACCTGATATTATTATCTGTCTGTTTCAGTAGCAGATTTATTAAATTTCTTTTGTCAATGAACAGGTGTATGGGGCAGAGTATGTTTCACTGCATGTTAGGAAAAGCAACAGGGCTGCTTTCAATTTGTACACGGAAACATTGGGTTACAAGATCCATGATGTGGAGGCCAAATATTATGCTGATGGAGAAGATGCTTATGATATGAGAAAAGAATTGAAGGGTAGAAAGCACCACCATCAGCACCACCACCACCATCATCACCACCATGGTGGTGGATGTTGTTCTGCAGATGCTAAGTCAGATGAGAAGCCCGGATCAGCAGAAGTCAAAACCGCATAACTGGAATTAATTCCAGCTATCTGAAATTTTATTATACTGCTTATGCTTATTCAGTTGGTGCCAGAATTATGATGGCTTGTGTGCTTAATCTGTTTTAGTCGCTTGGATCTATGAAAATTTTTGTCAAGGCGAATGACTTGCTGGTAATGGAATATTGAATAACAATGCTGGACATATGTCAAAGATCTGTGTTTGTTATGCTTCTCTTTTGGTGAAAGACATCTGTTTTGAATTCATGTCATTCACACTGCTACAAACTCTGAGCTTCCATAATTTGGTATTATAAAGTTCTTTGCTCGAGACTTGACGGCAATTTCTGAGCACCAGTTATCTTGGGAATTGAAATTATTCAGGGCTACATAGTTTACAGCATTTACTAGAGCTCAGTTTCTTAAGACTACCTCTACTTATGGTCTCATGTTACTCGCATTTTTTTATTTCGGCTTGTCCCGAACTATTTGTACTATTTCTATTTTAAGTACTCTCTACGTCCACCAAAACTTTTTATTTTTCCATTTTCGTCTATTCACCAATATATTTTTTATTTGTTTTTATTTGCTACTTTTAGTAATGGGTTCCACATCCACTATCTTTGTCTTACTCACATTTTATTATAAAATTAATATATAAAAGTAGGTCTCATCTTTCACCAATTTTTTCAATCTACTTTGTACTACATTTCTTAAAATTTGTGCTTTCCTTTTGTTGGTGGATGAAGGGAGTAAAAATTAGGGTATTTAATTAAGATACTAGAGTTAATGAAGTGTTCCTCTATTAAGTATTTTCTTATTACACTTAATAATAATAATTCAATTGCACTAATTACTCATTCTTAAATTTACGGCCTAAAATAAAAAGTGTGAGTACCATGAGACGAGAGAGTATATTAATTGAGAGGGTTTTCATATTCTGAAATGAAATAGTTATTTGGACGAGTAATTTGTCATGAATATCCATAGGGCTGGGAAAAAATACCGAAATATCGGCCTTATCGTACCAAAAAAATACCGAAATTACCGAATTTTTGGTATACCGTGACTTTCGGTACGGTATGATACCTTACCGAAAAATTCCGGTAAGGTAACGGTATAAATTTTCAAATACCGCGGTGTACCGTTGCATACCGAAATTCGGTATATACCGAAATTAAGGTATATACCGTAAACTAAGGTATATACCACAAAAATCTAAACACAATTATATATAAAATATATTTTATATATTTTAAAATTATAAAATCTATTGTAAAATATAAATATAATTATGAATAAAATTATTAAATTAATTTTTAAAATTATAAAATATAAATACTCTAATTTTCTATTTTAATTGATGTTGAAAGTCAGGTATACCGCAAAAGTAAGGTATACCGAACTTCGGTACGGTATACCGAAAATGAGGTACGGTATCGGTATGGAAATTTGTCATACCGAAAATAAGGTATACCGAAGTTCGGTATACCGAAAACTTTGGTAAGATAAAGGTATGAATTTTTCGCATACCGTATTTACGGTAAGGTATACGGTATAGTGGTTTCGCTAAGGTATATCGTACCTACCTACCCCTAAATATCCATTCTCGTATGATCAAGTACTCGACAAACTACATGAAGTTAGGAATTGGTCGTAATATATAGTAAACTTTAAATTATCAGTTGGTCCCTAACTGGTTTCTTTGAGATTCAATTGATTCTCATGGTTCATATGGGAGAAAAGGAATGAAGATGCATCGGGTTGGATCAAAGACCCAAAAAACTTGAAGTTGTACAGGTTTTGTGGCTCTTGGCCTTTTTTCTCTGTATTGTTGGGTGCTTCTATTTTGCTAGGCTTTAGTTCTAGTTGGTTTGTTTTCTTCGTTGTGATAGGTATTTGATTGTTATCTATATTGAACTCTGTTTGTATTCATTAAGCTTATGTATTATAGAGAAAATCGGTGTTCTTTGTAAGGAAAAAAAGAGTCTACAAAAGGTAAGATATGTAATCTAAAATAACAAAAACTCTACATTCAATCCCTAGTGATTTCATTGTAAATCTACTATATGATCTATTTCCTTAGCTAGCTAAACATTCAAAAGTTCTTGTTGTGCCCTGTGTTCAGCTTTGCACGGTCTCATGGCAGCTTGAGGTTTTTGGATTATAAAAAAAATAGTCATGCGTTTCTCAACTTGTGCTGTGAATTGGGATGTTAATGCTATGGTGTCATGGAATTTTTCTCAAAGTAGACGAATATAGGGAACAAAATCTGTGTTTGGAAGACTTTTTTTCCTTCCAAGAAAGGGTAAGACGTGTTTTGATTTTGCGTCTCTAAGAGGGGCGCAGATTTCTAACGCGTCACTTGAAAATAAAAAGAAGATGGATTGTGCTAGCTGTTAGAGACGTAGACTAAGGGCTCAGGTGCATCAGACCTGGGTTCGAATCCTCTATGGGCTGAAAATGTGCTATTATGTGTGTAGCTATCTTAAAGTAGCCAATTGAAGTGATCGATTAAAGTTAAAGTTACGGACTATTACATTGTTATAGATTTAAAGTGTAAATACCATATTATTATTTTCAGTTTGTTGAGGGACCGAACTGAAAATAAGAGAGAACTTATTATGTTGTAGTGATATACTTTCGTTATTCTCAATGCGGAAATCTAAGAAGAATGTATTTGATCATATGGAAGACCAAAACCATTCCAAATGCAATATCTATCAAGGAATCATTCCACGTGGAGTCTAGTACGCTTCTGCTTTAGGTTTATATATTTGTATAATCTCTATTTTTCATCGAAGTATAGATTAGTACTTGAATTTCTTGATTCAATTCTAACATATTAGGCTTAATCTCCAATCATCATTTAAATGATAACAGTAAAAGAAAACAGTTACATAAATTAACATGCAAACAATTATAAAAGTTAATAATGAGAAGAAGAAAATAGAGTTAAGTTTGTAGAAGTAGGAAGGTGTTTCCCATGAAGAAAATGCTTGATAAGAAAAAGGGCTCGAGAAGGTTGATAACTAGGCACTTGATGTCCTGCTCCTCGCACGGTTGTAAATGTTAAATTTCCTTCATATATTTGTGTATACCCACCAACCTGCACTCAATTATTAACATATTTTATTATTTCGACCATTATATATTTATATATATTAAAAATATTATTGTTTATATTAATAAAAGAAAGTTGTATGTGGCGGGTGAATTAATTACCTGGTCATCAATGTACCAAGGAAGCCATGGAGTTGTTTGATTGAGTTTCAAGAGTTGAATTGAAAGTTTTGTTGAAGTAACTGGTACTCTTCCATCCAAATCCCCACTGTTACACACCCCTCAATTAATTTACCTTAAATAGTAGTAGTATATCAATTTACATAGATCGCAAATTTAGTTGATCCAAACATTGGCATCTTCTTGACAAATGAAACAAAAGTATATAATAACATACTCCAACCGTCCCACTATAAATGAGACCGTCCCACTATAAGTAAGACGTATTCCTTTTTAAGTAGTCTCAATGTAAGTGAGACATATTTTTATAGCAAAAAAAATAATAATCTCATTCTATCTCTCTCTTACTTTATTATCTCTCCTACTTTTTCTCATTTTTTTTTCTTACTCGTACTTTAATCTTTCTTCATTTAACCACTAAATACCACTATCTAAAAGCATGTGTCCAAAAAAAAATATATCACATATATTGGGACAAAGGGAATATCACATAGGAATAAAAAAGAGATCTAAAATTACTAGTATAAGTTTAATAAGTCACTCCTCCCTTTAGAAATTAATTTTAGGATGTAATCTATGGATTCCTATCATAGTATTAGAACGGATACCCAGTTAAATTTAACTGATTACAAAATAGAAAAATGTCGGCACAATAATATAATTGGGCTTTAAATTTGGGCCAATTCGATAAAGGATTGCTAATCCGATCAGAAAAAGCCCAATCACTATAAGGTTTACCTTAAAGGGCTTGAGGGAAAGCGTTACAAATAAAACAAAAATAACTACAAAATGTCCTACATTGGTGTGAAAACACTACTCCCTCCGTCCTACAATAGGAGTAACATTTGGTGTGAGCACGAGTTTTAAAAAGGGTAAACTGCTTCTAAAATCGTGAACTTTCACAATAGTTTGGTATTTCCCGTAAACTTTAAAAGTTGCGTAAAAAATCATGAACTTTGCCGGGTTGTGCAAATTTCCCAAACGACCCGACCCGGTAGTTTCCTGACATAAACTTATCCTACGTGACAGCTGGAAGTGTGACTTGGCAGCCGGAACACAAAACGACGTCGTTTTATGTTTGTTAGAAAAAAAAATTTAAAATTTCGCTGTGACTTTTAATGCAACATTTAAAGTTTACGGGAAATACCAAACTATTGTGAAAGTTCACACGATTTTAGAAGCAGTTTACCCTTTTAAAATTGTGGGTTGGAAAAGTTAATATGAGATCCATATTTTTATATTAGTTTTATAATAGATTGAGAGTGAAGTAAGTTAGTAGAATGTATGACCTACTTACCATTTATGCTAAGAGTGAAATGTAACTTTTATTGAGATGCCAAAACGGCAAAATATGACTCTTATTATGAAACGAAGGGAGTATTATATAAGTCTAATGAATGGGGATGGATCTCCTGTTGTGTTAAAAAACACAGCAGGCTGTGCTGTGCTTGAAACGACAGCATACACAGAATGAAACGCAAGAGTGGAAATGGTGGGGCCTTGTCATTTCTTTCATGTATTATCCAAGATACTCCCGCTAATACTATACTGGTACTATTAATTTATTAGCTCCTTATCTAATTGTGAATTTTACAACTTTTTAAAATGATTTTGCCGACAATTTTTCAAATGATACCGTATTGAAAAATATGCAAGTCGAATTTTCAATTTTCAATTTCTTTTATTTTTGAATAAATTGTTTATTTTCTCTTCCTTTTCTTTAAGTTATAGGGAATACTAGCTATTTATTTTCATTATGGAATATTTATTTGAAGACTCATAAACACAAAATAATTCAATTATATCTACAAATTAAAATACGTATAAATTATGATCATAATATTGAATATATATGTATGTTTTTATTGTGTTTAATATTTATATTTTACATCTTTCTTTTTTAATGGAGTACGAGTATTATTTTCCATAGCACTTTTTATTTCTAATTATTTAAAGCTAATAATTTATTTTAAGAATAATCTCTAATATCATAAAAAAATCTTCAAACTATGTTACGTTATCATTTTAATTGAAAACTATAATATATTTGAGAGTTTTAACAAAAATAAAACTATTATAAAAACAAAAGAAAAAATGGTTGTAATAAAACACACACAAATATATTATAATTTTCAAATATAATTCTAAAAAATGTTATGTTATTTTTGTTTTTTGTTAAAACACACACAAATATATTATAATTTTCAATTAAATTAATAAACTAAAATACGAGCTCAATTCGAAAATGTCAGCAAAATTTGAAAAGATTAGCTCCTATAAAGAATAAGTTAATAGTACCAGTATAGTATTTGTAGGACAATATTGAATAAAGTAATACATGAAAGATATGACAAGGATCCACCATTTTCACTCCAGCGTTTCATTCTTTATATGTTGTCGTTTCAAGCACAGCACAATCTGCTGGGCTAAAAAACACAGTAGGAGATCTCTCTCTAATGGACCACTTCTTCTATCACCAATTAATTTTAAAATAGAACCATTTAGTCTTTACTAATTATTTTTATAAGGTACTCCCTCCGTCCACGAATAAGAGTCCCGTTTTTCCATTTTAGTCCGTCCACGAATAAGAGTTCCGGTTCATAATTACCATAAATGGTAAAGAGACCCCACATTCCACTAACTCATTCCTCTCACATATCATTTAAAACTAATATATACAAGTGGGACCCCTATTCCACTAACTTTCTTCCACCCACTTTTCTTAACATTTCTTAAAACCCGCACCATTTAGAAATGGGACTATTAATCGTGGACGGAGGGAGTACGTATTAATTTAGGAGAACTCTGTTTTGTTTGTTAAAGAAAAAAATGAGTAATTATGCATAGAACTCAATAATTATATAATCGAAATCCATTAGACTTCTATTAGCAATTGGAGAAATCAATATGACATAACTTTTCAATCATGCATATGAAAGTGTTTCTCGAAATATAAATCATATCACATTGCAAAAATAAAGAGATTAAAACGTGAAAATTACCTATAAATCCAAACTCGAAGACCCGCGGCGATCAAGTCTTTGAGAAGAGGTATGACAGTTGCGGGGCTGTCTTGCCATTCTCCATTCACTTTGCTGTAATTTATAACACAATGCACAAGTATTATTAAAAACCAAATATACCATAAATTACAAAGGTTATATTATCAAGGCGCATTTTCCCATACTTGTATTTATTTTTTTGGATGGATTAATTTAAATCTCAGTATATCTGAACTTTATAATGAGAATATTTTTATACTCCTTTCTTCCAAAAAAAAGGTACTCCATCAATTGTGAACGACACGGATTTTAATGAGAAAATTAGGTAAAACTAGTAAGAAAGAGAGAGAAAGTGGATAAAGTATGAGAGAAAAGAGAAAAAATGAATAGAGTATGAAAGAGAAATTTTTCATTTTTTTAAATAGAACTATTTTTTTGGACATTCTAAAACGATAAAATAAGACTATCTTTCGTGATACGAGAAGTATGATAAACTATCAAATTGTACCAAACATTCCTTCGTCCATTTTTTAGGTCTAAACAAGTGATTGTCAATCTATGTTTACTTATTAAAAAAGGTTGAATAGACTATAGTCCACTTTTCGGAGCTTGAAAAATGGACAGGGACACAATCGTTACAAAACCGATTACTTATAGTAGTACTTATATAGAACCAAAATAGTTTTGGATAAAGTGATATAAATATATTTATCCTTTTGCTATTAATTGGGATACTTTATTTTTTATAATCAATATTTTCTCCAATTAGTTTTTATTTAAACCGATTATGTATCTATTTATTATATCACGTTTCAGGAAATATTGTTTAAATTTTGAAAACTTAGTTTGAAAAAATTAAACAATGATAAAAAATAATTGTAACCTGCATGCTTGCCAATCATATGGAATTTTGGTGATATTAGCATGAAGAGCCTGTTGAACCTCAGGTCTGTTGAGGTATGTATGCACATATTGGTCAGTGCATGGATCAAAAGTCATTGCCTGCACATCAAATTAATTAAGTAAATCAAAAATACTACTCCCTCCGTCCCATAAAAGTTGAGACAAAACTTTTGGGCACGGAGATTAAGAATTTATATAAAATAAATAGGAGAGATGAAAAAAGTATGAAAGATAAGAGAGAGTAAAGTAAATGGTGGAATAAAAAAAGAGTGATTAGATGTTTTGTCTTTTATTAAAAAAGGAAATGACTCAACTTTGATGAAACTGACTAAAAAGGAATACGACTCAACTTTTATGGGACGGAGGCTGTACTATATGGAACAGCAGGATTTACGCTGCAGGATTTTCTCATAGTAATACTATTAGTTTCACTACAAAACATCCTAAAAAGTAGCCCATAGTAACGAAAATAGATGGGAATGGACTTGAGCCCAAACTAAATATATTTGAATACCTATTGTTTACGAAAATAGATGGGAATGGACTTGAGCCCAAACTAATATCCCATACTTTTAATTCCATACTAGTTGTTATTTTCATATTTTCCTTTCCATGGACTAGGAAGAATTAAATTAAGAGGGAAAAAAATTCTTAAAATTTGATTAAATTCTGGTTAATTAAATAGTTTTCCAAAATAGTTAATTAATTATGTCATTAGTTTGACATTTTTCTCACATTTAAAGTAAAATTGTGTATGGTGTTGAAGCCAAAATTCTTGATTTTTTTGCAAATTTATACATTACTCACAAAAGTAATTGATTTTAAGTATTAGAAATAATATGTTACGTACCTTATCTGAGAACCACTCTCGTTTGACGCACGTTTAGTGTTGTTCGTTTCGATTTATATATTTAGTTTGATTCTAATACTTTAAAGAATGCTATTGAAAATTTTAATTTCACAAAATTCATTAAAATCAAAGCTCGATTTGCTCGTTTTCTCTATAATTTTAAATAAATTAATAAAATAACAAAATCGGGCTTTGATTTGTATGAACTTTGTGAAATTAAAATTTTCAATTACATTTTTAAAGTATTTAAATCAAACGAAACATATAAATCAAAACGAACAATACCAAACGTGCGTCAGGCGAGAATAATGCTCAAATAAGGTACGTAACATATCATTCCTCAGTATTATTAGGCTAAAGTATATTTGGCTCCCAATTCATAAATAATTTTCTCTCAAAGTTAAATCAATAGGATAATTTTAGAAAAATATAAAATTTTTGAGATACTATTAAATATAAGTATTTTTAGAGTTGCAGGATTAGTCAGAACTTGGTTAATTGACACGTGTGACCAATAATTAAATTACACATTATCCTCATAACCAGATGAGTTAAAAAAGATTGAAGTATACCTGATTAGTTTTTGGCAATGTGTTGCAAGTTGGAGCATAAATATTATAAACGTCGAGAGCAGCAGTGTTTCTTTCGGATTCAAGAATTCCAATGAGGCATTGCGTTGATAAGCCCTTTCCGCTGTCTGTAAAATCACAGTATCTCAAGATGCGGTTCAAAGTCTGTCTAGAAATGAGGGCATGACTTTCATAATATTCATACATCCCTTTTAAGTCTGTCTCATCGTTAATTGTGGGATTCCCAATCTGCGCATGGTTGAACATAACTAGATAATCAATAATCTATATGGATCTAATCGGTTGTTAACTATTTGCTAATTGCTAACTATGTCAACACGAAAGCATTTGTATGTCAATTGAATTTTGTTGACACAATATATGTCTTCTTGTTGATATATTTAGTTGTGTCAACAAAATTCAGTTGACATAAAAATATCTTCGTATTAACATCTAGGCCTGTCAAATCGGGTCGGAAATTTTGGGGTACCCGATCCCGAAATTCCCAAAATTCAATACCCGATACCCGATACCCGACCCGAATTTGATTTCGGGTACCCGGATACCCGACTCGGGTTTCCAGTCCCGAAAAATCGGATGTCCAGTTCCGATTGTGATTTTGAATTTTTTATTATTTTTTTCTTTTTAGAAAAGAAACTACAATTTTTAGAGTTTATTTAATATACTATTTAGTTCAAATTTAATACAAAGTTGAAGTAGTATTCAAGGGACAATAACTACAAACTTTTAGAAATACAAAATTTTTGTAATAGTTCGAATTTAAGAGAAAATAACTAAAAATCTTTAGAAATACAAATTCTTGTAATAGATCGAATTTTAGAAAAAAATAACTCTAAACTCTAAGAAATACAAAATTCATAAGTTATAGTAACATATTAACATTTTTCATCCATCCACAATAAGAAATTAAATTACATATTGACATCTTTCATCCATCCATATGTTATTAAAAAAATTAAATTACATTTTTCATCTTTCATCCCTCCAAAATAAGAAATTAAAAAGAAATTTAATTAAATTACATCTTTCATTCCTCCACAATAAGAAATTAAATTACATATTAACATTTTTCATCCATCCACTTATAATTAAGAAATTAAATTATATTTAATTATAATAAAAAAAATATAATTTATTAATTTTAAAAATAAATCGGATAATTCGGGTATACCCGATCGGGTATCGGGTAATCCGATATCCGATCATCCAAAATTCCACTACCCGATCCCGATCCGATACCCGAAAAATCGGGTTTCGGGTATCCAATTATCCGATTTTTTCGGATTTAGATATTGGGTATCTAATACCCGATATCCATTTTGACAGCCCTATTAACATCTATAACATGGAATGTTGACATAGTTAGCAGTTAGCAATCTAACAGGGCTCATAATCTATATGTGTATTTTATGGATGGAACTTACAATAATCCCTTTGAGATTGATGATGGTGTTGTTAATATGGTGAGGATTTTGGTTGTGGCAGAGAATGGTTTGTGCCAATTGTGGTATATAATGGCCACCATAACTCTCTCCTGCAATGTAGAAATCCCTCTCTTTATATTCAGGAAATCTCTCCAACCAATTCACCAAGAAATTGTAGTTGTCGACGGCGCTTCTTCTGTCTCCGGTGCTCTTCAAATCCGCTGATCTATTCGAATACGAGAACCCGACTCCTGCCGGCGACTCCAAAAATAGCACATTTGCAGCTGAAACACAACAATATCAATTTGTATTAAATCCACTTGACCCAACACTAACACCCTAGCTAGACTACTAAAGAGAGAGAAAGATATATAGACCATGGTTCCATGAGAAATTATTTAGGTAGAGTGTCCGGGCATCGCTGTGAACCCGAAAAGGCCCGACTTCCTCCATTGCTCCAAAACCAAGAGAAGAACACCCTGGTCCTATTCAAATACCACTTCCTTTCATTATCAAAATAACAATTTATAATGAACACCATAAATACTATCTTTGTTTTGAACGCAGTTTTTATTAATAAGATTATTTATGTTTATAAGTAACTAGAGTTTTTCTTATTACCTACCAATTTAATAATTCTCCATACATTTCTGCATCACGTATCCTAGTTGTGAGTATTACTTGCAATAGATAAATTCGATTAAATAGTAGTACCTCCATTGAGCCAGAGAAGAAGAGGTGATGATTGGGGAGAGTGGTGGGCTTCTACAAAGTAGTAATAGTAAGCTCTCCCCGCAGACCGGTCAACGGTCACATATCCACCGTATTGCTTGAACTCAACCTTTGGTTGTCCAGGCAATCTCTTTATTCTCTCATTCTCTTTCTTCCCTTTTTTCGCTGTAATTTCTATTTCACTAAAATCAATGCTTGCTGGATTGAAATCACTCGTGTCAATCTTACTATTCTCCCTGACCTTACTCGTGTAAAAGTTGTATAGCGCTTCAGTTTGTTTCTTTCCATTCTTCTCCGCTGTTGTAAGAAATGATGTAGGCACCAAAGTGAAAATAAGAATCAATGCTATTTGCTGTCTCATTGTGTTTAAAAATTGGATTTAATATTAGTAAATGGTGTTTCCATTTGTTTTTATTGTCAATGGTTTTGAGCTCTTTAATTACTTCTATTAGTAGCTCGACTATAGCCTCTACGACGTATGCTACTATGCTACTACTAGTCCTGATAGGATCGTCCCTACATTTAAGCTGTCCCTACATTTAAGCTTTCCAGTTGAAAATTAATACTCCAATCCGCTCCATAGTAGTGAAGTTATTTTTTTTAGTAAAAGTTAGCACATTTCTTCTCATCTACTTTACTTATCTCTCTTACTTTATTCTTTCTTCTTCTCTCTACTTTTTTTTTCCTACGTATTATTTATTTATTTAACTCGCCTAACACAATTTTTCTTAATTTTCGAGCCGGAAAAAAATGTCTCCACTACTATAAAACAAAGGGAGTAGACAAAATTATTGGGGTTTGCAGTTGAAATTGTGTAGTAGATAGTGGAGTCCACAATAATAAAGTTAAAAAGAAGGAGAAAAAGGTTGTCATAAATGGATATAGACTATTTATCTGGGACGGACGAAAAAGGAAATATGGCCTATTTCTGTGAAACCGAGGGAGTAATTAACTTTTATTTCCACTCTTCATGTTTTTTTAATGAGTATAAATATTTTTAAGTTCTATATTACAGGAGTCTGTAAAAATATTCCATGTCTATCAAATTTTCATTTTAAAGTATGAGAGCACGAAATTACGTTATTTTTATTTCATATTAATTATTAAATAATAAAAATATTAATCATATAATGGCATCCCACATTCCCACTAAGTACATCTAGATTTCGAGACCCAAGAAAAGACTCTATATTTTAATGCAAAATTAAATATTTGAGTTTTAATTTATGTTTTACAATTCAGAATGGGGATGTCAATTGGGCTAACCCGCTCAAGTTCGGGCTAATCCACACGGGTTGTTGTGTTATTTGGATGCGGATTATTCGAGCTGTGAATTTTTCGGGTTAAAAATTTTCGGACCTAACCCTAAATCTTCGGGGTTCGAGCTAACCCACAGACTATTCGGGTCAATAGTAATTGTATATATTACTTTCTATCCAGTCCAATATTCTAGATTGTTAAAAAGCAGATTGTCACAAATAGTAAAGTATTATCAAAATGATCAAGAAAAAGAAAATAATAACAATTGAAAATTGACAAAATAGATAACATATCGTTTAATTAATAGCACACATGAATCTGACTACAATTAACTATAATTCATGCAAACCCTAACTTTCAATTTGAGAGAGAAGACATAATTACCATATATTCTTCACATCAATGTTGGTATTTAATATTGATATTACCAAATATATTTCATATAAGTATATAATCCAAAATTTTAATTGTATTTTTATATTAAATGCTCAATCTGTGGGCTAACCTGCAATCCACTCGGGTCAGCCCGCATAACCCACCGACCCGAACGGGTTAGCCTGTGTAGCCCGCTTCTGAATATGGGTTACGATTTTTCGCCCCTAACCCTATGATTTTACCGAATAATTCGAGTCGACCCGTGTTCATTCATAACATTGGGAATAGTTTAGAATTTAAAATTGTCTTTAACTCATTTAATGCATTAACGTAGATGCAGGACTGAAATTAAACTTTTGCACTAGACTGATAGTCAAATCTATATTTTGAAAGTAGTATTATTATACCTACCTAATGGCTCAAGCCTCTAAGCCGCTTGTTATAGAATGGTTGCATTAAATCGCCGGCCTTTTGTACCTTGTACAATTCCATTTATTGATAGGAAATTAATGGGTTGTTACGTTACGTAATCCCTCCATTTTAGAGCATTTACAATAGGCTACTAATTGCAACGAGTAGGAGGCGCCGCAAAAAATTTGGCCTTACTGCAACGCAAAAAAAGCAAAATGCGACCGCTGGAAAAACAGCTGCGAACACGGTGGTTGCCCGGTTTCGCAGCTGTTTTTTCGGCCTTAATGAAAGTCAATTTTCTGCGGCGTTTTCTAGCCATTTCCGAAATATCATATTCTCTTCATTTCAATCATGTTGGTACATTTCTGTTTCACATTTGATTTAAGTTATGCTCTATTCTTCTCGGAAATGTATAAACTATTTCTTTATTAGTCTGTCCGTAAAAGTACTCCTTCTGTCACAACAAGTTGAGTCAAAACTTTTGGACACAAACATTAAGAAATTATGTTGAAAAGTAGCATATATGAATAAAGTAGGAAAAACAAAGAGGGAATAAAGTAGGTGATCAAATAAAGTATGAGCGATTGGATATTTGTTTTTGGTCGAAAAAAAGAAATAAGTCAACTTAGTTGGGGCATCCCAAAATGGAACAGGACTCAACTTCGTTGGGACGGGGGAAGTATTAAAATTTGAATTTTGGAATAATTAAACAACACATTACCCTTACACATTATTTTATTTACAACTTAAACAATTACACTACATTACTAATGATGTGGAACCCACTTTCAACTAATATTACTTACACTTTATCTCTCACTCTTACTTTACTAATTATATATTAAAATTCGCAGTGAACCAAATGTTCATACTTTTAAAAAACTGTGGGAGTAAAACTCCTTCCGTTTCCTAAAATTAGAATTTTTTTCCTTTTTAGTTTGTTTCCTAAAAATAAAAGAGAGAACAATGTAGAGAATAACATTCACTACATTATTCTCTCTCTTACTTTATTTATCATCATTTTTTTTAAAACAAATGCAAAGAAAAAATGTGTCAACACTAATGAAATAAAGAAAATATATTTTTCCTCTATAAATACTCTCACTTAACACGTCATTTCATCATCCATTCTTTCTACTCTTTTTATTCTACATTTTCTCTCTACACCCACAAAAATGAATTTCGGTGGTCCCCCAATGAATCCTACGTATCTCGGCAGCCACCCAACGTTTCCTTGTGATTGCCCAATGTATCCTGACTGCTAATGCACAATTTATAAATGCCACAACTATTTGCAAGTTTACAAGTTAGAGATAGTATAGCCAAAGGTTAGCACATGTATCGAATACATGAAATAAATTCACATACATGAAATAAATTCACAGGCTGTCTATCAAATACTCATCTCCATATACTATTTTGAAATACAGGGTTTGGTTGGTTTTAAACTGATTAAAAAATTTAAACAAGTAAATGCAACAATTAAACCAGAACAATAATTAAATTGATTGAGAAAACAGCAGAGGACATAGATGAATTCCAGGAATAAGATTTCACTACTTTAGATCATTTAAAACACAATTATGATATACAAACAATGACTTCAAGGTTACTAGGGCGAGTCACCTAATTACTATCGTTGATCGGACAACAATAATTACTAGCTTTAAGGTTGTTAATCTTATCTAGTAACTCACAACAGATTAATTGGACCCTTAAAAAGCTTTCACTCTTAAGTTATCTTTTTTAGTGTCATTAATCATAATCTAACATATGGATTCTTTGTCGATTCCACCACATGCCATTAATCACACTCCATCTGTCTCTCACTAAGTGAGAATTTCTTTTCGACATGAGATTTAAGAAAAAAGAGATTTTGTTAGTTAAGTGGAAAAAATAAAATAAGGTAGATGAAAGAGTACAGAGGAAAAAGTAAGAGAAAGAATGTTAAAAAAGAAATAACTCACTTAGCTTATGACGTCCTAAAAAGAAATATAAATCACCTAACAACGAACATGGGAAGTACATAGTTTGTGTAGGAATTAAATAATCATAAAAATTTATTCTCAAATCCCTAGAATTCAACGAATTAAAAATATAAACGAGGCAACACATCCATAATCAAGTATCGAAACACTAAAAACATAAAAGATGTTCTTATAGTTTCATATCGAAACACGAAAAACATAAAAGATGATCTTAGCATTATGGCTTCCACTAAGATGGGTCGCTATATTACTAGGAAACTAACTTTGCATGTCTTGATAACCTATATTCAAAGATACATAAATCATATGAACTCGTAACATTGTTTCCACTAGGGTGAGTCGCAACATTACTTCATACTTAGATCATTATGGAGACAATAAATATCTCCCTCCGTTCCATAATAGATGTCACACCTAGAAGATGTCACGAGATATTAGGAGATGTTATTTTGTGTGTTAAGTGGTAAGAGAAAATATAATTTTATAATTGATGTGAGAGACAACTTTTAAAAAAAAAAGAAATATAACATCTTTTATGGGATAAACTAATTAAAAAGGAAAGTGACATCTACTATGGGACGGAGGGGTACAAATTTATTATTTTTGAACTAGAGTTTTTTTAATTGTTTATCATATTCATGCATATGTGAGCAGACATCCACCAACTACGATTAAAATTAAATATTTAACAATCCAATTGATAAACAGAACAAATAGAAATTAATCTATACATTTCGTTTAGAATTTAATCAATATCCATTAAAATTAATGAATCTGGATTACTTTTATAATTTATTTAAATCACTTAATAGATAAAAATTAATCTATCTTATAGTACTTAAGATCGTCCAGATTTTAATTTAATAAAATTAAATCTTAAATAATCAAATAACCATTTATCATTATCTAACTTAGGATTTATCTAGATTAAAATTTAATCCAATTCCACTAAATTCAATAATGATTCTTGATAATTTTTATATATGTGATTAATTGAAATTAGTTAGGCGCTTGAGACCATAGTGCATGTGATGTGATGCAGTTCTAGAAGACAAGTCTTGGAGGCTAAGAAAAGTATATTTTTGGTTTTATTTATTTCCTAGTTAATAGAATTAGGAGATGGAAAAAATATTAGTTATTTTTGCTTATTATCTTTTTAGTTATTTTCTTTCCATAAGCTTAGGATTTCATAGTTATTTTCTTTCTATAAGTTTAGGATTCCCTTTGCCTATATAAAGGCTTCATTGTTGATCTTCAAAGACAGACTTTGAAATAATAATTTTGCATTGAGTTTTTATACTCTCGAGTTCTCAATTTAGTTGAGTTCTTTTTATCCATTAGTTTAATCATTCTCATAGTTTCTCTACTTCATTTGCATCATTTGGTATCAGAGCCAGGTTCTACGTTCAGCCATTGATAATCAACCAGGATCGTGATACCAAATGATGCAAATGAAGTAGAGAAACTATGAGAATGATTAAACTAATGGATAAAAAGAACTCAACTAAATTGAGAACTTCGGAGTATAAAAACTCAATGCAAAATTATTATTTCAAAGTCTGTCTTTGAAGATCAACAATGAAGCCTTTATATAGGCAAAGGGAATCCTAAACTTATAGAAAGAAAATAACTATGAAATCCTAAGCTTATGGAAAGAAAATAACTAAAAAGATAATAAGCAAAAATAACTAATATTTTTTCCAATCTCCTAATTCTATTAACTAGGAAATAAATAAAACCAAAAATATACTTTTCTTAGCCTCCAAGACTTGTCTTCTAAAACTGCATCATAAAGGAGGCGGGGATTTGCTCATCAATCCAGGGAACACATAGAATATTAATGTCGGCGATGCTGTGAATTCAAATTGCTTGAAGATTTTACCATCTGGTGTTAACATGCTTACTGTCCCTTTGGACATTGGATATGGAGATTCTATGACTAATCAACATGATTTGTATAGACAGTGTGAATTCCATTTTGCAACAGTTGACTGGATCAAGAAAGAAAATAACTAAAAAGATAATAAGCAAAAATAACTAATATTTTTTTCATCTCCTAATTCTATTAACTAGGAAATAAATAAAACCAAAAATATACTTTTCTTAGCCTCTAAGACTTGTCTTCTAGAACTGCATCAGCATGTGCATGAGAAATACGTGAACTGATCAAACAGATTCACTAGACTAGTTGATCAAAACCTTAACCCATTAGTTATTAATTAACACATGGGAGTAAGGATCAAATCTACAAGGATGAATGAATTGCTCACACGTGTGGAAGGACATTTTATTAATAATAATGAGTTGAAAAATGATAAAGAGTTATATTCTTGAAGAATTAGGGAGATCTGTCCCATCAATAAAATGCATAATTAGAGAAAGCGCTCGAGCCGGTTGGAAACTAGGCACTTGATGTCCTGCCCCTCTAACTGTAGCAAATGTTAGATTACCTTTATACACTTGTGTATACCCACCAACCTGCATTATTATTTATTAAACATACAATTTATTTATTCCCATATAGCAAAAAGAAATTAAAATGATTCTAAGATATGCAAGTACCTCTCCACCAAGGAACCAAGGGTGCCATAGAGTTTTAATGGGAAGTTTCAATTTGTTGATGGAATTCTTTGTTGAAGTAACTGGTACCCTTGCATCCGTATCTCCACTACAACATTGAGTACATCAAAGCTTATTTCAATTATGAAAATCGATAGAAATCGACATATTTTCTATAGACGTTGAAGTTCAAGTTCAAAATCAAAACACTGTTAAGTGGAGAGAAATAAAGACTTGAATAATGAGAGGGAAAGATTGTTACCTAAATACCCAAACTCGAAGTCCGTTAGCCATGAACTCTTGCAGAAGTGGGAGAACGGTCGAAGCGCTATCGGTCCATTTTTTGATAACATCGCTATATTATTCAAATAAAACTAGTTTTAGTACGAATCTAACTATAAGGACCAACATATGATTATGAATTTTGGTTTATTTTTTGGGCTAGAGTTGTAGTTTTACGGAAATTAAGTTGTTACTATAAATGCAAACTCTATATATTGTACAAATTCCAAACTATGATCTGGGTCATTAGATTCCAAGATTTGATGTCAAACAAATAACGTCAACACAACTTCAACATTGTCAACCGCTTGACGTTGTGTTTGACATTTTCTGTTGACGTTATTTGTCATCTGTTGAGATCAAATCTTAAAATCTAACGGTTCAGATCATAGTTTAGAGTTTGTAGAGAAGATGCAGTTTGCATTTTATCACTACTACCCGTTACTATTATATATAAGTACTCAATCTCATATATTATGAAGAAAATTGAATTAATTACCTGCATGGTTCCCAATCGTAGGACATTTTGGTAACATTAGCATGTAGTGCCTTCTGAACATCAGGCCTATTCAAATATGCATACACATAATAATCACTGCAAGGATCCATATGTGACACCTGCATTATATTAACGCAACAAATTAAATACTCTAATTTAATAAAGTTGAGCAAGCATATAGTAAGCATTACTGGCTTTTTGATATGATGGAATTGAATGGTAGAATGAAATGTGAATGTGAACGTTATTCCTACTTCCATTCTATTCATTTGCTTGGTGTGATGGATGAATGAGTGAATGGATAAAAATGCAAATGAAATCCAAAGAAATTGACATTTTATTCCTATCTTCATTCCATTCCATCATACCAAGCATAGAGGTTTATAATTACCGATGCAGTCCTGGGTGTTTGTGTGAGGTTAGGGTTCCAACAGAGGGGAGCATAAATGTTATAGATATCAATAACATTAACGTTTTTATCAGCTTCTTCCGCAGCTTCGTTGCATTTGTCCGGTTGAGTCGTCGCGTTAGGGGAGAAATCGCAGTATGTCATTATCTGTTTGGTGGTTTCATCTGATACTAGAGCATGGCTTCCGAAATACTCGTACATTCCTATCGTGTCTGTCTCGTCGTTTATCACCGCATTTCCAATCTGCATTCAATATTTCAATCTCAGCGGAAAGCCATCATAAAAGCAGAGGATATCATGAATTAGTGTATGTTACTAACAAAAGTGTTGAACATTTCTTATAAAAAATAATTGGAACTATGTTTGCTAGAATTGTATGATACACATGACTAAATTAAAATACTAATCCGAAATTTATGGGAGAATATAAATCATGTGAGGTTAATTTTTTTTTTAAAAGAAAAACATGATTCTTTCACATGACCAAACTTGAAGCAAGGGACCATTAGAATTATTGTTACATGGCCCCAAACATTGTGGAAATGCTCATGAAATGGATAATACTATAATGATGCCATCATGCTCCCAATCCAAATCAAATAATTCCTCCATGTTCATCTAAAAGTAAGAAACTACTCAATTAAAAAAAATATTTAAAAAATAAAATAAAAGGGCTTACAATAATTCCTCTGAGATTGATAATGGTCTTGCCAGCTTTCTTGTTGTGATAGAGAATTGTGTGTGCCAATTGAGGCACATAATGGCCTGCATAACTCTCTCCAGAAATGTAAAAATCTCTGTCTTTGTACTCTGGAAATCTCTCCAACCAGTTCACCAAAAAAGCATAGTTGTCGATGGCCGTCTTAGCGTCGCCGCCACTCCTAAAATCTGCGGTCGTGTTCGAGTACGAGAATCCGACGCCGGCCGGGGACTCCAGAAACAACAAGTTTGCAGCTTCACAAAAATTACCATTAGTAAAAAAAAATTAACCAAATGTGTGGTTAAATAATTATGGGTGGAGTAAAATAAGATACCATGATTCCATGAGAATGGATTTTTGTAGAGAGTTTTGCCATCGCTGTGGACACGGAATGGCCCAAGTTCTTGCATTGCTCCATAGGCAAGAGATGAGCAGCCAGGACCTGTTCAAATTTCGAAAATATCTAAATTGACTGAAATTAACCAAATAAATACTTCCTCCGATCCAATAAAAATAGTGAATTTGGAAATGACATAAATTTTTACGTGAAATTGATAAAGTAAAAGAGATAAGAAAATGTAAAGTGATTAAAGTATTGTTAGTGTAGATCGATGTCCATTTTAATACAAAGAAAAATTTACTAAAAATAGAAGTGAATTAATTTTGTGGAATGACCCAACTGGCAGAAGTGGTATGCTTTTGGTGACAGAATAATTAGCTAGTTAGTCACAAATATAAGAAAATTGTAGTAGTATGAGTTTAGTCCAAACATGTTTTTGGATGAATTATTTTAATTCTACACTAAAAATTTAATTTTGCAACAGCTAATAAGTTTAGGTAGCTTGTCTATGTCAGTTCATATGTAACCCCATATAACAAGGACAAATAAACTAGTAATATAAATTAACTTTGTAGTAGTACTTATTTGATCAGTTTCGAAAGAAGGGAAATGTACTTTTACTAACATATTGCTCTTTTTCTAGAAGGAAATATGCCATTAGGTAAAAATTAAAAAATGAGGCCATGGTTTGGAATAAGGGTCAACGATGGGGTTTCCAATGAAATAAAATAGTCCATAAATAATTAAAAACAAAAATTAGCAAATAAAAAATCTTGAAAAAATAAAATAGTAAGTGAAGAAAGTGACCTCCATTGAGCCATAGAAGAAGAGGCATTTTCTTGTGATGAGCTCGTTGAGCCTCAGCAAAATAGTAGTAGAATGCTCGACCAGCGGTCTGGTTCACGGTCACATAGCCACCGTACTGCTTGAACCGGACCGGCGGCTGGCCGGGCAGCTTCTCTATCCGGTCACTCTCTTTCATCCCTTTCTGAGACAGAATTCTCACGTTGTGTGAGTGATGGCTTGCATCGAAATGCCTTCTATCAATGCTGTTTCTATGCAACTTTTCTTTGTAAATTCGTGAGAGAGCTTCTATTTGCTTAGTTGCTTCGATTTGTGGCCATTGAAGGGATGCAATGGCGATGAGAAGCAAAAAGGCTCTAGGAAAAAACATGTCTCTTTTTGATTGAGGAAATTTTGAAATGGAGAGATGGGATTTGGTTTTAAGTAGATTCAAAAAAGAGGTGGGAATAAAATAATTTTGGATACATGTGATCAAAAGTCTAAACAAACATGGAAATTTGTTGGGATTGGATGATTGCACCTCCCAACTTGACGCTATTATACAATAATAATGTATGTATGTAGATATGTACCTGTCGGCAGATCAGGGGGTAAATTGGTCATTCTTATTTTTGGATGGTTATCATTTTATATACTTATATTTTGAAATAATGATGGCGATGATGATTATGAGCATATTTGCACAAGATTTATTTTTATTTGTTTGTGAGGAACATGGTATAACATGAGGGATTGGTGAAATTTCATGTTTTGGAGTGATTGGACATGCACTCACATGTTACATTATAGCTTGCCATGTTACTTTGGAAGTCCGAATATCATATGTATGCTAGACATATTCAAGGTTTACGGTTCTGACAGTCAATCTCAAAACTGTAATTGTAGGTTCCAAAGTTATAGAACTGAAACCGTGCTAGAACCAAGAAAAACTAACCGTACCGGGACTACAAAAACTGCCGAAAATTGGCAGTGCGAAACCGAACAGAACTGCCGAAAAACCTCCGCTTCGGAACTGAAACCATAACCACGAAGTACACTCAAGGTTCGGTTCAAGTTCGAGATTTTTCGGAACTGAAACCGACGATTCTGGAACCTTGAGCATGTCTAATGTATATTACATGAATTGCATTGACATGTTGATATCCTTTATTTATTTTGATATTCCTAGTGATTTAAAATTGATTTGGTGAATGTCACTCGATAATACCCATTCGTCTCAAAAAAATACTCAACTTTTGTCATTTTGACATGTCCTCTAAAATTAATGGTCTTTCAATTTTAATAATTTTTCTCCAGTATCAATACCGCAGATCATGTTTTTTCTTTCTATATCTCTCCTACTTGACGAATTTCACATTAAAATCCACGACGTTCCAAATTCCCTAATATTAAAGAATGTAGTGATCGTATGAATTTGTTAAGGATGTTACGAATTCCAATATTCCAGATTGTAAAAGCAACTAGTGTAGGATTTATACAGACTAAATGAGTTTTTTTCTCCTAGCATTGTTGTTTTTGGGATGACTTGTTTTATTTAGTTTGTAACAAATAATTACAATAGACAATTAAGTGTGAAGCTACATAGTGTCCTCATTATGTGTCTCAGTTTTTCATTTTAAATCGTCCCGTATTAATTGTCTCACTTCATTTTTACTATTTTTTTTATAATTAACTCCATATTCTACTAATTAAATTTACTCATATTTTATTTTAAAATTAATATATAAAATTAGGATTCACATACCACTAATTTTTTCAATCCATTTTCTTTAATACTTTTTGAAACTTATATTGAGTTGAAATAAAATACATATTAAGAAACGGAAAGAGGTTTATTATTAATGTACTATCATAGTTGCAAATAACTCAGAAACTATAAAGTTAACCTTATTAAGAATTAGATAGGAGGCTAAAATCAATTGACGAGATAGAAGTAAAAAAAAATATATGAATTAAATAATCAAGATATTATTAATGAGACTTACTCTATTAGAAAAAAGGGAAACGATCCAAAATTGCAAAAAGAAAAAGAAGATTATAAAAATTTCCGCTCTGAGTGAGATTATAATATTATAAATTTATTCAATGAATTGTGTAACGTCGGTTTCTTCTTCTTACAAGATATAAACCGGTGTAATACCACCCAAAAGAAGGAATACCGAAGATGAACTGAAACGAAATTACAAAGACAACTTCGAAACTGTAAACCGTAAAGTAGGAATTAGCCGAGTTGAGGGAACATCTTTCCGCAAGACGAGATACGCCCCGGTAGTGCTCTTCAGATTGGCATTTCGTCCCCAAAGATAAAACGGCTACGTCTCTGGTGAAGCAGCACCACTATCAACAGAGCTCCGGCGAACTAGATGGAGGAGAGGACAGAGCTTTCGACAGAAAAACAATGCAGAGAGGGAGAGAGATTATGCCCACAACCAGGCCCAAAGAACGGCCCAAAGAACAACCCAAAGACCAAATGCCAAGATCCAAGGGCACGGGCACGGGCTCGGGCTCAAGGCTCGCGGCACACGCGTGTGGGCTCTTACAGCCCATCTTGGTCCACTTTAATTATTACTCCCTCCGTCCCCCAAAATTCGTCACCATTGACCCGACACGGGTTTTAAGAAATGTAATAGAAAGTAGGTTGAAAGAGTTAGTGGAATGTGAGTCCTACTTTTATATATTAGTTCTATAATAAAATGTGAGTGTGAATGAGTTAGTGGAATGTAGGGTCCACTACTAAAAATGGTAAAAGTGAAAGATGACAAATTTTTAGAGACGGACGGAAATGGAAATAGGTGATAAATTTTCAGGGACGGAGGGAGTACATGTAATAATCCTTCTTATTAAATACTTGTTTAATAAGGTTATAACTTCCAATGTGGGATAATTAACTCTCTTAATTAATTCCTTAGCTTCTCCCATAGCTCTTTTAATTAGTTTGCAATTTTTGCACAACTTTAATCCATTATTTCTCACTCACCGAGAATCAAATTTGAGAAAATGAATGTACCACGGTCATCTACTCCGAACGTAGATCGATGCTATATCATTTAATTTCACAAAATTAAATGTCTCATTGAAATTATAATTAGTCAAATTCCATTGGCCGGGCATAGATTCCAACATGTAATTCATTGTAAATCTTCACAATTTATTAAACTAAAAGTTGTTTTTTAAAATTTATTTAAAATATGGAGCACTATTATTTTACTTTAGCAAATACCATGAATAATACTATTATAGCAAAATAAGGAGAATTTGGTTGGAACACTATATATGAAATACATGGATGGAATTCATAATATTCATTTCAAAGATAGATAAATTTTTAAAAAAAGGAAAATTTGTTGATTAGTCAACCGAGGCATGTGCGATACACAATAGGCATATTGTACCGTACCACAAAAATCATACAGTTCCAGAACGTTTTCATTCCCATTGTCTTTTCGAAAATAATATTTTATTATATGCGATTTCGGAGAAATTTCTCCCACCCCTCGTATATTATTTTATTACTCCGTAGTATAAACATTTTTTGAACTGAGAAGATGCGAATGTAACATTTATATGAATAGTATAATTACTCCAATCATTGTTGAAATATTTCAGTTGAAAATTAACAGCCAGATAATAATTATTTATGATTTTTTTATTTTTTCTTTTTATCTGAGGGAGGTGTGTTACGTAATTGAAATACAAAAAGACGATTTTGATATGCTAAAAAATGTTGGTGGCATAATGATCTCCGTTATTGAAGCCGAAATTCAATCCATCGCGAATTTTGTTTAATAGGTATATAACATATCATAAGCTTCACTTTGAGCTATAGTAATGCCTTTAATCTTTACAAAGTTAACTTTTTGGTTGAATTACAACTTACACATAACCCACTCACTCACTCACTCACTCGAGTTTATTCGAATCCACGCAATTTTAGAAGTATATCTATAACTAATTAATACCCACCTTGTCACGACCGCCCTTCTAGGATTCAATAAATGCGGGCGATCGCGACTTAAAAGGAGCTTAAATGCATATGAAGACAGGGTCTAGGGTTTCATAAAAGAGTTTGACCAATATTTAATGAACGGTTAATATCAAGAAAAAGCATAGCAACGCTTTGGCAGTTAAATCCAATGGATAACGACTGTCATCATAAATTATCAAAATGTCAAGGGTTCAATGAAATCCGAAATATATCATGCCTCTAAGTTCCAAAGAGAAATAAATATAGTTTCAAGATCATTCAACGTTAAACAAAACATGTTTCAGCGGAAGCATCCAAGAGAAGAGTGAAGTCATGTGTGAAGACACAACGACACTCGGATTTTCAAGACAACCATAGTACTTTATTAAATTTCTCAACAGCACCAACCGCTCGTCGCCAACTCAACCTACACATAGGGAAAACACATGCAGGGCTGAGTATTTTGAAATACCCAGTGGACTCATGCCCAACATTTTAATAGATATGTCATCCTTACCATAGTGAACTCAAGTTTTGCGTTTAGAAAAGAATATCATTGAGTATCACAAAATAATTTCATAGACTGGCCAGTCAAACAGTCTCCCCCATTTTCTCAATAATCCAACAATCACAACATTTCCATGGTGTGACAAAAGTGTGGCCACACTATTCGCCCACGAGACCGGCCGACTAGCAAGGACGACTCCCGATCCCAACCGTGTACACTAGCCTGATAGGGTTTGCGGCCCTACTCAGACCCGAATTCGTTTATATAGTCCTATAGCCTGATGGAGCGAACTCACAAACTAGGCATCAGACAACATAGCCCTATAGCCTAATGGAGCGAACTCACAAACTAGGCATCAGACAAATATCATTAAAACAATCACAGGCATGGCATAACATTTTAAACCACCCTTATAACGCCATAATCATGCTCTTCAATATAAAAGAGTTTAGGAGAGTAAAACCCACCTCGACTGCTTAGATCTCAAGTACTTTCTTCCATTTGCTATCACGCTTTGAGCGCGAGTTATCACCTTTAAATTAACGTGTATCACAAATCAGTCTCAATCAATGACTCGAAATCATGTTCCCAACGTGTCCCTTTTCCCATCGATTTGTTTTATATTAACAGTCACAATCAAGACATGCTCTTCATATCAATTTATTCATACTACAACTCCGGATCTATCATCAAATCATGGTCACGCATTAGTGTTCTTCAACACGCATCACACACATACACAAACACACACGCTGACACACACACACACACGTCGATCCACACACACACACACACATGCATCCCATATATCAATTGGTTTCCCCTTTTTCTCTCATTCTATATGCATGAGGGTTCAAGAACACCAATTAATCGGTTAGATGAGAAAGATAGATCAAAATACCTCTTCTTGATAGAAACGATCGGTAGAAACAAAGTAAAATCTTGATTCTTCAATAATTCTTGAGGCTTCAACGTTAATTCTTCTCAAAAGATGAAGAATTCTTGGAGAAAAATAGAAGAAAAATGTAGAGAGAGTGGGAGAGTGGGAGGCGTGAGTTTAGAGAGAGAGAGAGAGGCGTGTGATTAGTGGTTAGGGTTAGGATTTTCTCCCATGTATTTATAGAGTGCAAATTATAATCTTTAATTAAATAAATCAAAGATTTGAGAAGATATGGTGGGGAGGTAGTTGGCGTGAAATCTGGGGAGAAATAATGGGGTTTCGAATTCCACGCTGTTTAATCAGCATATGAATCAATTTGGAATTTATTTGGAATATCACAGAGTAGAATAAAATAATAAATCCCACTATTAAATAGGAATAGGCGATTTCTGCCTTTTAAGTTATGCGTAGGATTTATTTAGATTTTCACGGAGCAAGAGATATCACTGGAGCAGAATAAAATAATAATTTCCCCCAATAAAATAAGGAAGTGGCGTTTTTTTTTCTTGCTCTCCCACAAGGAATTAAATTCAAATCCTGATTAAAATAGGATATGAGAAGATCTCCTTAGATATGGTAAGATATGCTAGGATATTTGCATTTATTCATGGAAGGGAATAAATAGGTGATCAAATAATATAATAAATAATTCCTCCTTTCCATAAATAGGAGATTTTCGAAATCTCCTTGGAAATATCATGGGGATCGATTTTTCTCATGGAGAAATAAAGAATAATTGGGTTTTGGATTTAATTGGATAAATGTCTGATAAGGCTAATTTCATGCATCGATTATGTGGTGAAAATCACTTTATTTTAATGGGTCTAACGCAGTTTTTAAGCCAGGTGTGTGAAGGAAATCGCTAGATCCAGGAAGAGCTGGAGGCAATGGACTAGCGAAGGAAAGCGAAGGAAAGTGAGCAGAGTTGAAGAGAAAAATGGCTGGACGAAGGGAGTCAAAAGCTGAGGGCAACGAAGATTATTCATACCCTGCTGGACCCACTTCCACGCCTATATATAGAGGAGCATGCAACACACGACATATACATGATTTTGCTCTCAGCTCACACACAAACACACACTTGGGAAAAATGGGAGTTCTGGGGTAGTTAGGGGTTTCATCTTCGGAGAAAGTTAGTGGTAACACCGTCCTCACGGAGGGCGAAGATACAATCAGTTTACATTCAGTTTTTGCACTCTTATTCCGTCGAACTTCAACGTTTCCGAAGTCGATTGGTTGCTGGCTACTTACCGATTATCTATGCATTTAGTTTATGTCATGATGGTGTTTATTTTGTGTTGATTTACGTTGATTCTGTGCTTTTGAGGTTTAATTTCAGAAGTTGAATGTTATTCTCTGTTTTGGATGTTTCTGTGCTTGATCTGGGAAATAGGTTGTGGATCTGTGTTGTTGTTGTTGATCGGTGGTTGATCGGCGAATCTGTAGCTATGGACATAAATTTGGACGGAGTTTGTTTCGGATGCTTGGATCCGGAGTGGATTTAGCATCCGAAGTGTGGATCTGAACAGGGGAAACCGAGTTGTGCATGGATTATGAATTTTCTGCTCTCTTTTCATTTTACTTCGTCTAGTAGTCGCAGATCTGCTTAGGTTTAATTGTTCTTCGATTTTGTTGCTTTAAATCCAGTCTGCTTGTTTCGATTTACGTCCTATCTCTGTTTTTACTGGATGTTTCATGCCAATTGTTGGAGAAGATGATGTCGCTGTTAGTTAGTACTTTAGTTCGTTGTTTTTCAGCTTTTCATCCGTATTTTACCTTTTCAGTAAATGGTCCCCACCGTCAGTTGTTTTCCCAGGTCTAGGTAATTTAGGGAATAGTTTCTTAGATCTAGTGATTGTCCCGCTTGTTCCAGTAAAATGCAATTTTCCTGTTTGTCTAGATCTAGTTGTTAGCATAGCAGATTTCAACACCAAGTCTAGTTTAATTTCCTCAACCCAAATTGCGTGGCAGCAGCCAACCCAAAAATAGTCCCCAATCCTTGAACATGTTTAATTGCGCATTCATCTCTGTGGGATCGATCCCTACTTCCCTGTGCTAATTTTAGTATACGTGGTTGAGGGTTTTGAAGAGGTATTCTGTGTGTCCGACGACCGAGATCTTTCGACGATCCGTGAGTTCCTAGACCCTGTGATCTAGTGGATTCGCTGGATCTAGGGAGCTTGATATTCCTTACTGTGCACACAGTCTAAACCCAAGTAGCTTCAAATGGCGCCGTTGCCGGGGATGGATGGCGTTAATTGTTATTGCGTTTGAGGATTTGGTGTAAATAGTTTAATTTCTGTTATTTTGTTTTTCTTGACAGTTTATGAACACGGGCTTCCATTCTGGAAGTTGGGCTAGTTCATCTGGGTCAGGAAACGCCCGATACAAGTGGCAAGTCAAGGAGTCTACGTCCACTGTCACTACCAGATCAGGATTAAGGACAGTAGACCCGTTTCCGTTCGAATCAGAAAGTGAGAAGGAGTGGAACTCGTCAGGAGAAGAGGACCCGAAGTCGTCCACAGAAACAGAGCATTCCGAGACTGAGGAAGAGGAAGACCCAAATATGGCACATTTAGTGGATCCCGATCCGGAGATAGGTTCACTCACCGCGCATCTAGACGGTGAGCCCGCCCATGCCATAGTCTCAAACCCGCGCCGGAGGTCTATCGATATCAAGACAAATGTGCTCGGAGTTTTGCCCACATTCTCTGGACGGAGGAACGAATGTCCTTACGAATTCCTAAACGAGTTTAGTAAGCTATGCAGCATTCAAAAGCGACCCAACGAGGCGACTGAGGAGGACTACCGTCTGCGTGCGGTCCCGTTTGCCCTTAAAGGGGAGGCTAATACTTGGTTGCTGAGGCTCCCACCAGACTCGATCAACACATGGAAGGACTTCAAGCTGGAGTTCTTGGATTATTTTTTCCCGTCCAACAAGACGAACGCCTTGAAGAAGGAGATCCAGGAGTGCAAGCAAGAATATGATGAGTCTCTGAGCTCTTATTGGTCCCGGTTCAAGGGACTGTTGGATGCTTGTCCGAACCATAGGATGATTGAAGCAGAGACTTACTATCTGTTTTACGAAGGTGCAAACCCTGAATCAAAGGACTTGATGAATTCCTCGAGCGGGGGAAATTTTACCAAGAATAAAGCAAGTGAAGCCAGAGAAACTTTGGGAAGATTGATCGAGGCGAAGAAGGCCTATGATAACCCGCGGAGCATTTTGAGAAGGGGATCGGCCAATGCAGTAACAGAACAAGATGACAAGAAAGTGGAGGACAGGATAGATAAATTGGAGAAAGCACTGTTGAATGCAATTGAGAAGTACAACCCTCATGCTCCATCGGAAAATGAGAAACCCCCTGGTCCAGAGGAAAGGCAACTTCAACCTTATTACGGTCAACCTTGTGAAGGGGAGTGCCAAGCCCAGGCAAATTCAATGGGAAGCTGGAATCCGGATGGAAGTTGGAACCAAGGAAGACAAAAGGAGGCCCCATGGAGGACTCACCCCAATTTTAGATGGACTGACAATGATCAAAGTCAGCCGCCCCCACTGCAGCTCACAAATTATGCACACCCTCCAGAGAGGCAGTCCAACTGGTCAGGGAGAAATCAAGAGGGGCAACTGCAACTGGGGTACAGGAATCAGGACCATACTAATTGGGGAAGCAGGAATCAGAACAATCCAGGGAGCTCCTATGTGCCACCTCACCAGAGGAATAACCAAGGGAACTATCAGAATTCCCAACCAAATCACCAAGGGAATCAAGGGTCTAGCAACCAGTACAATAACCACCAAGGAAATCAAGGGAACTATCGGCAAACCCAAGGACAGAACCAAGGTCAAGGATCAAATTCTAATCAATTCAACTCCAGGCCACAAAGGAGTTTGGATGACATGGTCCACGACCTAGTGAATTCACAGCAGTTCATGCAGAATAACTTGCATTCCAACAACGACGTGGTGCACAAATTGCAAGACGCTCAGTCGGAACACAAAGCAGCCATGGACATGATGGCGAAACAGCTGTCCCAGATCGCGGTTTCTTTGAATGAGATGCGGGGAAATGAAGGAAAACTTCCTGCCACGGTCAAGCCACCCGACCGAGCAAACATTAGTCACATCACCTTGAGATCCGGGAGGGGCTATGAAGGACCGACGCTGGAGATCGACGAAGAAGTACCCGCACAGGCAAGTAAGGGGAAGGAAAGTCAAGTGTTTCAAGGGGATAGCCCTAGACCCAGAGAAGTTCATGTTCAGGATGACCTCCAGAAGGGAGATTTAGAGGGATCTTTACCTCGAGCAGCTGATCCATTTTTCCTAGATCCAGAGCCTGAGTTAGTAAGTAAGGAAGGAAGCAGGGAAGCTGGCGAAACCCCAGCTGGGAGTTCCACAAATGCGGTGAAGCGAGCAAAGCCGTTTCCATACCGAGGGGAAGCAAAGAAAAAGAAGGATGATACAGAGGACCTCATGGAGATTTTTAGCAAGCTGGAAATCAACCTGCCCTTCTTGCAAGCCCTGAAGATGCCTGCCTTTAGCAAGTTCATCAAGGAATTCATAGCAGGGAAGACCAAGCCAGACGGGAAGATTGTGATCGGGGAGAACGTGTCTGCTGTGATACAAAAGAGAAGGATGCCTTCGAAATGCACAGACCCAGGTATGTTCACATTACCCATTTCTCTAGGGGATATCAGAGTCGAGCATGCTATGTGTGATCTAGGGGCGTCTATAAATGTTTTACCGCTTTCGATCTACAAGAAACTGACAGGGGTTAGGATGGTCGCCACCAAGGTGGTAATCCAGTTAGCAGATAGAACTTGCATCTGTCCTGAAGGTGTGTTAGAAAATGTCATAGTCAAGGTGCATGATTTTCTATATCCTGCTGATTTCTATGTTATCAAAATGAATGATAATGAGTCTGCTGAGTCGAGTGGCGTGCTTTTAGGGAGACCATTCTTGCGCACTGCTAAGACCATTATCGATGTCTTCGATGGAACAATTTGCTTGGATTATAATGGGGAAAAATATACATTTAGCATAGATGAGGGAATGAAAAGACCATTGGATGTTGAGAATTTGTATGCTATAGATGTTATTAACCCCTTGGTCCAAGAATATCTTGAGACAGAATTGATACAGGAACAAATTGACAACTCGGAGTTGAGCCATTTAATCGATCGAGAAGTTGTAGGGTGGTGTGCAGCAATGAACACAACGGAATTGACAGATGAGGAACTAACAGAGGCCATCATGGAGTTTTGCAGAAATCCCGAGTCAGCTAGATCAAGGGGATCAGCCCATGTGGCTAGTCTGGAGAATTCTCCTGGGTCTGGGAAGGAAACATTACCTGATATTGCAGAAAAAAATCCCTTGCCCCAGGAGACGAATGACACGAGGAAGGAACTAAAGACACTCCCACCAGGCCTCAAGTATGCTTACTTGGAAGAGAATAAGGCATTCCCAGTAATAGTCAACAGTAACTTGACTAAGGAGCAGGAGAAGGAATTGTTGGAAGTGATCAGGCGGAACAAGAAAGCAATAGGGTGGACCCTCTCTGATTTAGTAGGAATCAGCCCTGATCTCTGTATGCACCACATCCGTTTAGAAGAAGGTGTGAAGGCTCACCGAGACGCACAACGGAAACTGAATCCGAACATGCGAGAGGAAGTTCTGAAGGAGGTGTTGAAATTGCTCTCTCTAGGGATCATCTACTCCATTCCGGACAGTGAGTGGGTCAGTCCTGTCCATATGGTGCCCAAAAAGTCTGGAATACAGGTTGTCAAGAATGACAAGAACGAGTTGGTGCCCACTAGGCTGGTGACGGGGTGGAGGATGTGCATCGACTACAGGAAGTTGAATGAGGCCACGAAGAAGGATCACTTCCCCCTACCTTTCATTGATCAGATGTTAGAAAGATTGGCTGGAAAACAGTATTTTTGTTTCCTTGATGGATACAGTGGCTATTTCCAGATCTACGTTAACCCAGAGGACCAAGGGAAAACCACGTTCACGTGCCCTTTTGGTACGTATGCATACCGAAGAATGCCGTTTGGATTGTGTAACGCACCAGGAACGTTCCAGCGGTGTATGATGAGTATTTTTTCGGATTTGCTTGAAGTATGCATTGAGATATTCATGGATGATTTTACCGTATACGGGAATTCATTCGACACTTGTTTGGCCAGCCTTGACCTAGTATTGAAAAGATGCCAGGAGAAGCACCTAGTTTTGAATTTCGCGAAAATAGCGCAACCGCTCACTCATTTGTTGCACAACGATGTGGGATTCGTCTTTGACGAAGGATGCAAGAAGGCCTTTCAATTGATCAAAGACAGACTCGTGTCAGCACCAATAATCAGGGCGCCAGACTGGAATAACCCTTTTGAGATAATGTGCGACGCGAGTAATTTCGCTGTGGGAGCTGTCCTAGGGCAGAAGATAGACGGAAGAAGTTATGTGATCTTCTATACATCCAAGACACTAAATCAAGCTCAGAAGAACTATGATACCACGGAGAAGGAAATGTTGGCTGTCGTTTACTCGTTCGAACAATTCCGACCTTATCTTCTTGGGTCGAGGGTTATAGTCTTCACAGATCATGCAGCAATAAAGTACTTACCGGCTAAGAAAGAGTCTAAGCCGAGGTTAATCCGTTGGGTGTTGCTTTAGCAGGAGTTTGATTGGGAAGTGAGAGACAAAAGAAGAACGGAGAATAGAGTAGCCGATCACTTGAGCAGAATTCATCAAGGGGAAACAGAAGAGGCCATACCCGATGCTTTTCCTGAAGAGCATTTGTATTATCTAGGGGAATTCCCTAGACAGATCAGTTGGGAGGCAGTTTTGGCATTAACCGGTCTAGGAGAATCCGACAAGGGGAAGCGAACGCTTAACGCAGAACCATGGTTTGATGACTTAGCGAACTACTTAGTCACGGGAGAGGTGCCAAGCTCAGACGAAGTTTCCCGGGCCCAGAAGATGAAAATTAAAATTGAAGCCAAATATTACTTTTGGGATGATCCTTACTTATGAAAGATGTGTTCGGATCAAGAGATTAGACGCTGCATTCCCGATTGGGAACAAAGAGATGTGCTAATTCATTGCCACACCTTGGCATGTGGAGGTCACTTTGGACCAAGGAAGACAGCAAGGAAAGTATTGGACAACGGTTTCTACTGGCCAACGCTTAACAAAGATGCCTTCGAGTTTTGTCAGTGTTGCGAGAGGTGCCAACAGACAGGGGGAATTTCAAGGAGGGACGAGATTCCCCAAGTCCCGGTGATTGTTTGTGAAATCTTCGATGTATGGGGGATGGACTTCATGGGACCATTTCCATCATCCTGTGGGAACACATATATATTGGTTGCAGTAGACTATGTGTCTAAATGGATAGAAGCTAAGGCCATCACGACATGTGAATCGAAGAAGGTGGCAAAATTTCTGAAGGCCAATATCTTCAACAAATATGGAGTTCCTCGAGCCATCGTCTCAGATCAAGGAACACATTTCTGTAATCGCACCATCGAGGCCCTGATGAAAAAATATGGTGTTCACCATAGGGTATCTACCCCGTACCCAGAAATTTCTAATCGCGAGATAAAGGCAATATTGGAGAAGACAGTTAATCCGTCAAGGAAAGACTGGAGTAAGAGGCTCGGTGATGCATTATGGGCCTACAGAACTGCTTTCAAGACTCCTATCGGAATGTCGCCTTATAGGCTGGTGTTTGGCAAGATGTGCCACTTGCCCGTGGGTATAGAGCACAAGGCGTACTGGGCAGTCAAGGAGATGAGTATTAAGCCTTCGGCTTGTGAAGAAGAAAGGAAGTTACAGTTACAAGAACTGGAGGAATTGAGGCTGGAGTCTTATGAGTCTGCTATGTGGTATAAGGAAAGGACAAAGTTATGGCATGACAAGAATCTCCGGGTCAAGGAACTCCACGTGGGACACAAGGTGCTCCTTTTCCAATCCCGTCTCAAGCTGATGCCAGGGAAGTTGAAGTCTAAGTGGATCGGTCCATATACCATTGTCGGCCTCCGTGCAAACGGAGTAGTAGAGATCCAGGGAAGTGCTTCTAACTCTGTCCCTTTTCTTGTTAATGGTCACAGAGTGAAAGTCTATAGGGATAATTCTGAGTTGTGTGTAGTGGAGGAAGTTCCACTACGTGCACTCCCTATTATCACCTAGTCGGACAAGGAGGTATTCTCGATGAATTCCTGGGTCAGGTAAATTGGTTGACATTTTAAATATATAAACTGAACCAGGGGATCGCGGGAATACTCAAAAGTAGTGTGTAAATAGTTAATTGCGTTCTAAACATAGGAAAATCCAATAAATGTATATAAAATTTAAATCTTCCAAAAAATATTTTCGAAGCACCAGACTCCTTAGGAAAAACGTTGTCTTGTATTTCATCCTCGACCTAGGAGTCTGGCGTCTTCAATTTCTTTTAAGTATAAAGTCATGGTCAGTGAAATCAGCTAGGGAAGGAGAATCTAGAGAAGGGAGTTAAGGAGGGACGGAGATAATTTGAATTTCGAATCGGCCGATATTTATGGGAGGTGTACAATTGCTTACATCACGTCTGCAACCGCACCATCTTTTCACCAAAAAGGCTAACCTGCAGTTTCTCTCTCCAATAATCCTAATCGACGAACTGCAATTTCTCTCCCTTCTCTCTACTTTGTTTCTCTCTCAAGAAACACAAACCCTAACCAATTTCGACCAAGTTTTCCTTTTGATTTCAGATTTATAGCGATGGATCCAACTCAGGCCACCAGAAGTTCGCAGCCGGAGGTGCACGACGCGGTTCTACTGGCAGAACTGACGCAAAAATTGGGAAGCGTCGAGAAGGCGAAAGAAGTTTACGCTCTGTTCTCCGCCAGCCTGATTACATCCGCGGCGGCCATACCACCACCGACGACCCCAGCGGATTCGATGACACAACCCGCAGTTCCCCACGAAGAGAGGCCTCAAGTTTCAACCAGGGTATCAGACTCTGGTTTTCAACAGACAGAAACCACTCCAAGCACAAGTGCACTGGAGGCGGACAAGGAAGAGGCGACAAGTAAACTGACGGCGGATGGTGGGCGGAATATCGGTGAAACGGAGATGGAGGCCGAGAGACAAGACAATGAAAACCCTAGCTCTGAGGGTGAGAAAAAAGGGGAAGCCCCTGTACGAGAGGAGGTTTGCTGAGGGGGAAACCCCTGTCATGGAAAGGATTGTGGAGGGGTAAACCACTGGTTTGATAAAGATTGCTAAGGGGGAAACCCTTGTTCTAGATTTGATAACTGAGGGGGAAACCCCTATGGAGACGGGGGATGAAACCCCAAAGGATTTTAGGGGATCGACCCCTGAACCAATGGAGAAGGGGCCGGCCCCAAGTGATGTCAGGGGGGAAACCCCTGTTTATATCATGGGGGGGACCCCGATGGTGGATGATGTGGGGGAAACCCCGGAAAAGCTTTTGGAAGAGACAGACCTAAATACTACTGAAGTAACGGAGCCCGTCGAGGAAGGGCTAGATCTGATTGTGGACCTGGTGGACGACCAGGAAGAAGACGAACCCCGGGTGGACGAGAGAGCCGAGAGGAGAAGGGCCAGAAGGAGTCTGCTTGACGAAGTGGATGACTTGGTCTATTCCGAGAAGGAGGAGTTCCCTTCCCGAGGGACAGAAGCTGAAGAGGTGGAGGATCGTCGCCTGGCCAAGGAAAGGGCAAGGAAAGGAAAGGGAGCTGCGACCCAGTCAAAACGGTCAAGGAAAGCTCCCTCCGTCGAGGAGGTTGAGGAGCCCCTTTCCCCAGTGACCGAAGTTCCCTCTACCGAGGAACAAGCTGAGCCTACTCCTGGGTCCAATTCTGAACTTGAAGAATCTGAAGAAGAGTTCATCCATGGGCGTCCGGAGGTGTGGCTGACTAAGGAACTGCTGGAGTCGATGAGGCATTTCGACGATCAGAAACGGGCCACAGTGTACAAAGAGAGATGCAGTGCTGGAAAGATGGCTAAGTCTGGCAAGCAGTACAGCTCCGAAGAACTTATGACGATTGCTTGTGATGAAGACTTCCGCGCATGTATCTACTCAATCGGATTTGAGTGGTTATTGAGGCACAGCCAGGAGAAGGTGCCCGTAGGTTTAGCCCGAGAGTTTTTCTCAACGTTCCGACTAAAGAACACTTCTAACCTCGACGCGAACTCCATCACATTCAGGCTTTTTAACGAAGAACATGAAATGAGCATCAGAGAGTGGTCTTTGAGGATGGAGTTGTTTACCAAGGCTGAGAATGATGAAGGCATATGGAATGAGAGGATGGTTGGCGTACCGAAGAACACGCTAGGGTTCAAAGTGCAAGCAGCATGGGAACTGGTTACCCACTCCAAGGCAGGGGCATTCAAGTCCAGCTATTCCAAGGCTTCTCACATTGAGGACCGCATCCTCCGATTTGCCCAGACGTTTATCAGCTACAACCTAATGGGAACTGTAAATTCAGCTCTGACAACTACCGACCTCTACTTCACTTGGTGCATGGCGAAAGGCGTAAAGGTTCTTCTAGGCTACTGGTTGGCTCAAGCATGTCATCAAATGACAAGCAACCCTGCTCGACATATGTATACCTGCCATCTCCTATGCGCCTACCTCCAGCGGAATATTGAAATGAAGATAGCCAAAACCGCTCCTTTAGTCGTGATGTGCGAGCCCCCGGAGACTTTCAGTGTTGAATACTTTTTCAACAAAGGGTTACTCCAAGCTCACGGCAAACAAACTTTCTTCTACGAGGTAGGAGACAAGGTGAAAGCGGAGACGAAGGCGGTGGAGGCTGTGCCCAGTGGAGAGGTCGAGGAGCTGAGGAAGGACGTGCAAGGTATGAGGAAGGAAATGCAAGTGATGCGAAAGGAGATGGTGAGAGAGCTTGGAGGGATAAGGAAAGAATTGAGCGGGAATCGTGAAGAGGTGAAGACCCTGCGGGGGAATATTGCGGACTTGGCGGTGAAGGCCGCCAAGCAGAACGAGCGGATGACGGAGGCTGTGGAGCTAATAATGAAGATGTTAAAATGGTTGGAAAAGACTCCCCTTGACCCAGTCGAAGGTGCTTCCTGGGTCCAGCAGCGAGGTCAAGCAGCCAGGCCAGGGCAGTTCCTCCGTTCAGGGACCACCACACCCGCTCAAGCAAGTGGTTACCCCATCCGCGTCCAAGCCGGTGTTATTCCCATCTAGGTCAAAGTCCCTGATGTTAAAGAAACCAGTGTCTGATCAACCAGAGCAAGAGAAGGAAGAAGAGGAGCCGGAGCTGCCGGCGAAAAAGAAAGTGAAGATGACCCGACCCGGGATCCCACCCCAATCTGGCTCTCGAGGGAGCCAGACCCAGAAGTGAATCACCCCCATGACCAAGTAACTTTTATTTTCTGCATTCCGTTATATTTGTTTTTTTTATGTCTTTGTTATTATGTGTCTCTGTGAATATTTGCTATATGTGTTTACCTTATCCCACTTAGCCCAATGCTTGGTCTAAGTGTGAGAGGTTTATGTTTTCTGTTTATTGTGTCTTCTCCCACTTAGCCCGATGCTCGGTCTAAGTGTGAGAAGTTTTATATGATTATTATTTGTTTGTTGTGTGTTGAATTGACTACCCTGTTTCCCCCCTTCACGACGATGGCTTGGGGACAAGCTAGAGTGAAGTGGGAGGGGGAGGGGAGTCAATGTGTGTAGTTGTTCAGCATGTTAGGAGTCGTTAAGTCTAGGTTTCATTTGTGTCGCATGAGCTAGTGAATATAATACGGCATGATCTCCTTAGTGAGAGTAATTGAAGATAGGATGTATTTCAACTTAGAAGCCTTTTCCCTTAATAAGCCGAGGTCAATATGGATGAAGTAAGAACGATAGAGGATGCCTTAGCTTACTTAGTTGTGAAGCCCCACTATAAGAGCGAATTATAAGCCTAAAATAATTTTGAGCTAACACATGTAAATGGGGCCACCACTGAATGCTTAGGGAGAAGAGTCATGAAGGAGAAAAATAGGGAAATTGGGTTATGAAGGTATAAGCTGGACGAAGTCCAGGTAAAGGAGTTATAAGCTGGGCGAAGTCCAGAGGAGAGAAGAGGGAAATGGAGGAATAAGCTGGACAAAGTCCAGAGAAAAAAAAAATGATGAAAAAAAGAGGAGGTATAAGCTGGACGAAGTCCAGGAGAAATATGTCTAAGGGCAGAAAGCAATAGTAACCTGACCCAGTAAAAAGAGGGGAACGAAGTGTAAAAAGGAGAAAACTCTCATAACCCGACGCTTCAGTGGTATGGCAATAACTTATGAGAGAATCGGTCCTAACATCCCTGGTGAGGAATGAGTGATCGAGTGAATCCAACAAATGGGGAAGTGAAAGGCTATCTTGACAAACTGATAGATTGATTAGGCAGAAGAAGGGAAGGGGCCAATTTGGAGAAGTGCAACCTGTTGGATTGACCTTATTGTTGTGGGGATGGTTGCCTAAAAGTTGAAGCTAGTTCATGCATATGTGTTTATGTGTTTTTCTTTAAGTGTTTGTTATATGTGCATTAGTTGTGTCTAGGTCTAGGAGTCTGTGTCAAGTTAGAGTCTAAAGAGTCGGTCAGGGGATAACCGTGCTTTGAAATTCGCCTTATTCTTTTTCTTGTCTTTATACTTGAGGACAAGTATGGTTTAAGTGTGAGCAGTTTGATAAGGCTAATTTCATGCATCGGTTATGTGGTGAAAAACACTTTATTTTACCTGGGTCTAACGCAGTTTTTAAGCCAGGTGTGTGAAGGAAATCGCTAGATCCAGGAAGAGCTGGAGGCAATGGACTAGCGAAGGAAAGCGAAGGAAAGTGAGCAGAGTTGAAGAGAAAAATGGCTGGACGAAGGGAGTCAAAAGCTGAGGGTAACGAAGACTATTCATACCCTGCTGGACCCACTTCCACGCCTATATATAGAGGAGCATGCAGCACACGACATATACATGATTTTGCTCTCAGCTCACACACTTACACACACTTGGGAAAAATGGGAGTTCTGAGGTAGTTAGGGGTTTCATCTTCGGAGAAAGTTAGTGGTAACACCGTCCTCACGGAGGGAGAAGATACAATCAGTTTACATTCAGTTTTTGCACTCTTATTCCGTCGAACTTCAACGTTTCCGAAGTCGATTGGTTGCTGGCTACTTACCGATTATCTATGCATTTAGTTTATGTCATGATGGTG
The DNA here is from genome assembly GCF_023119035.1 of Salvia hispanica. Classification (NCBI taxonomy): domain Eukaryota; kingdom Viridiplantae; phylum Streptophyta; class Magnoliopsida; order Lamiales; family Lamiaceae; genus Salvia; species Salvia hispanica. The sequence continues at coordinate 33,392,620 of NC_062969.1, read as the reverse complement.
TTTATTTTGTGTTGATTTACGTTGATTCTGTGCTTTTGAGGTTTAATTTCAGAAGTTGAATGTTATTCTCTGTTTTGGATGTTTCTGTGCTTGATCTGGGGAATAGGTTGTGGATCTGTGTTGTTGTTGTTGATCGGCGAATTTGTAGCTATGGACATAAATTTGGACGGAGTTTGTTTTGGTTGCTTGGATCCGGAGTGGATTTAGCATCCGAAGTGTGGATCTGAACAGGGGAAACTGAGTTGTGCATGGATTATGAATTTTCTGCTCTCTTTTCATTTTACTTCGTCTAGTAGTCGCAGATCTGCTTAGGTTTATTTGTTCTTCGACTTTGTTGCTTTAAATCCAGTCTGCTTGTTTCGATTTACGTCCTATCTCTGTTTTTACTGGATGTTTCATGCCAATTGTTGGAGAAGATGATGTCGCTGTCAGTTAGTACTTTAGTTCGTTGTTTTTCAGCTTTTCATCCGTATTTTACCTTTTCAGTAAATGGTCCCCACCGTCAGTTGTTTTCCCAGGTCTAGGTAATTTAGGGAATAGTTTCTTAGATCTAGTGATTGTCCCGCTGTTCCAGTAAAATGCAATTTTCCTGTTTGTCTAGATCTAGTTGTTAGCATAGCATATTTCAACACCAAGTCTAGTTTAATTTCCTCAACCCAAATTGCGTGGCAGCAGCCAACCCAAAAATAGTCCCCAATCCTTGAACATGTTTAGTTGCGCATTCATCTCTGTGGGATCGATCCCTACTTCCCTGTGCTAATTTTAGTATACGTGGTTGGGGGTTTTGAAGAGGTATTCTGTGTGTCCGACGACCGAGATCTTTCGACGATCCGTGAGTTCCTAGACCCTGTGATCTAATGGATTCTCTGGATCTAGGGAGCTTGATATTCCTTACTGTGCACACAGTCTAAACCCAAGTAGCTTCAATGTCCCAAGCAGTTACTTAAATCAGAGAAAACAAGATTCCTCTCGAATAAATCGTAGTGGTCGAAAATTCCAATAAAATATGTGGAATAATTATGGATGAACCTATTTAATCTCACTCACCCTTAGGAAAATAATTTTCTACAATATATTTCAACCCGCATCAAATATTCACAAAGTCACGTCACAATTTCAACCATTTTGACTATTCCACCTCCACGTCACATTTTTAACAATATTGACTATTTAACAGCCACGTCATATAATCAACAGATTTGACTATTCAAATCAATCTCAACTCCAAATCTCAATTAGGTCACAAAGAATCATGCAATTAATTCACTCATCATTTAATCCACATAGTTCACGGCATTAAAAGTATTAAATATAAAAAATTTATGGTTCGAAAATTAGGGTTCAAAAAAGTGGGGCGGCACATCCTACCACTCTTAAAAGAAATTTCATCCCGAAATTTGGTACCTTCATGGGAAGAGTTCGGGTATAGTTCCATCATCTTGTCCTCTTGCTCCCACGTGGCTTCTTCATGCCCGTGATTTCACCATACTTTCACAGAAGCAATTGATTTATTTCTCTAATTTTGAACCTTCCGGTCCAAGAACATTTGGGGTCGCTCCCCGTAGCTCAAGTCTGAGTTCAAGGAAACTTTTTCGTAGTGAATCACATGCTTTGGGTCGAATATGTATTTCCGCAATCGTGACACGTGAAAGACGTTGTGCACATTTCCAAGGCTTGGTGGTAGCGCCAATCGGTATGAAACAGGTCCTACTCTGTCACGCCCGCATTTTCTAAGGATAGAAAACACGGTTGATTGCGACTAGGGGTGGGTTAAAGAAGCGGGGAAGAAAGGGGAAAACAACAAAACTCGACCAAAGCTTGATATAATAGAAATAAGTCGAATAAAATCAGAGTATCGTTTCAACAATCAACAACTCCAAATGAAACTATCTCAACAATACACGAACTCAAAAGAAATAACATTCAGCGGAAGCATTTCGAGATTAGAATAATGCTGTGTATGAAGACACAACATATTTTGAACATTTGATAGACATTCTTCACTTTTATGCTCAACACCCACCGTGCTCGTCGCAGCTCAACCTGCACATATGGAAAACACATGCAGGGCTGAGTACTTGATGTACTCAGTGAACAAATGCCAAAACAATTTGTAAAAACAGTTATGTCATGCCGCCATTGAGTGACCTCGGGGTTTTAATTTGAAAAGGCCCGAGACACTAAAAATCTCAAACAGAAACTTTCAACGCATCCTCAAATCCTTTTCCTCATCATATTAAAACACAACCATTTCTCCTTGACTTATTTAAGAAACTGCCATATCTGTTCTTTAGGGTGCCGTGTAAGGTGGCCACTTTCCACGAGCACGAAAACCGGCCAACCCATTCGATGACTCACAGTCCTCATCGTGTACACTAGTCCGAGTAGGGACGCACCCTTTCTAGGACCCGAATTCGATTAAACTCATAGTAGGGACTCACTCCCCACTAAGCAATCATCAACATCATCATCTCAACAACCTCAACATCAACATCTCAACATACATCAACCTCAACAACATGTGAAACGAGAATGTGGCCGCAAACTCGATCACCGGACCGGCCGACCCGAAAGACGGCTCACGATCCCCAATGGTGTACACTAGTATAAGTAGGGACTCACTCCCTAGTTAGACCCGAATTCGATTTCAATAGGTCTAGTAGGGACAACTCCCTTGCTAAACAAACAAATAGACATTTCTCAAAACAAAAAACATGGCATGATATACCCTTTGCAAACTCCATTTTTCTCATAAAACTTATTTGAAACATAAATAATTTTTCTGTCAAGGTCGAGCATCATCTCACATCATATCAACAAGTCGAGCAAATCACAATATCACTCAATAAATCAACACATATTATCACATAACATCACTTTCAATACTCACTTTAATCACAAATTTCACATCATGCTTGGTATTTAAATAATTGCAGTCACGTAAAATGATGCTCAAACCGATATATATAATAAATCGAAAGCTCTTGAAAACTTTAGTTCGAAAGCCCACTTCGTTCGTTTAGCTCCTTAATTCTTCTTTCCGTTCCATTCTCAAAAACCGTGCATGAAGTCACACATTGATTTAGTGTACTCCGGCCCATTCTTCATTTAATTAAAACAGTAGGCCCAAATATTTTAATAAAACCATGCTCAATCCTTAATATTCCTCACCGTACTTTACGTGAACTCCCAAATTTGGGATTTGAAGTCCCCTTCTTCTTCTTCTCGATCTCTCCCTCCGTCTCTCATCTCTCTCAAATTTCCAAGTCAACACCAACACTTGAATAATTGTAGCCCAACCTCTCTCTCCTCACCATTCTAAAACTCCTTCTCTCCGGCAAAACTTGGCACCACCGCTGCCACTGTTCTTCGCAAATTTATCGACGTGAGCTACTGTTCGCCACCATTCACCACCGTGGTCACCCGGTAACCATCGCCTCTTTGCCGCTGCTGCATCTACTTCTCCGTCGCCGCCGAGTTTGGTCCGAGCAGCTGCGGTCAGCCCATCTATCACATTTTTACCTACAGATTCTCCCTTCTCTGTCACAACTACTTCACGCTTGGCGCTGCCGTCTGCATCTCTCTCTGAACAACAGCCGCCGCTGGTGTCTAGTCATGTCGTTGCTCAGATCCGCTCGAAACCATGCCGTCTCTATAGAAATCACATAGGAGAGTTCGCCGCTGCCGATGACTCTCTCTTGCTCCTAGCAGCACTACCCCTTTCTCGCTCTCACCTCTTCTCTTTCCTATTTCCCAGCGCCACCGTCTCTCCGTCGGAACCGATCACCGCCACTGTTCGTAAGCAAGTTCGATGCTGCCGCTGCCGGATCGTTGCCGCCCGCTGCAGCCGCTAAGATCACCGCTGCTGAACGGACGTTGCTGCCCCCCTTGGACAGCTGGCTGCTGCGTCTCCGATTTCTCTCCTCTCCGTCTCCTATTTGATTCCATTTAAACTGTAGGATATGGATTCCACGACTTTTCTCTCAATTTGCTTCCAATTTTCGCAAGAACCGACGTCTTCATTCTCTTATATCTCTCAATGCTTTCAGTTAATTTGATCGTGGAAAAAGATACCAGAACATATAGTGAACGTGGATAGTGGTATATATAAACTGAGGGTCAAGTTGTGTTGGGATTTAACGAGATTTGCTCTTCGCGTTGGCATATGAAGTGGCGAAGGCTCTAAATTGATGAAATAAAGAGCTGACTTGGTCTTCTCCAAAAATTGGGCTTAGAAAAGTAAATTTCAAAAAGGAATTGGGCTAGGAAAAATAAATAAATTGGGTAGAAAAAGAACAATTGTTATAGGCCCAAAATGAATATTATTTTACTACAAGAATTAGGGTGAAAGATCGGCTTTAAAAAAGTTCGATGTCCTTTCAAGACATATAAAAATGTAGAAAAAGTCGGGGTATTACATACTCCTTCAAGAATTTCATAAGGTCCGATAAAATGCAGTTTCAATTTTCCCTTGACTCCGAAACGCGTTATCCCTTTCGACGGGGATACTTTGAGAAAAAATTTATCGCCGGTTTGAAAATGCAGGTCGGTTCGTCGGATATCAGCATATGACTTTTGTCTGTCCTGAGCTTCCTTTATCCTCTCGCGGATTTGTCTCATAATTCCCACCATTTCTTCAATAGCATCGGGTCCGAGTACCCTTCGCTCGCCAACTTCATCCCAGTAGAGCGGCGATGTACACTTTCTTCCATATAGTGCTTCATACGGCGCCATGTTGATCGTTGCTTGGAAACTGTTGTTGTAAGCGAATTCAATCATTGGTAGTGCGGTCTCCCAACTTCCGCCTCGGTCGAGCACCACGGCTCTCAACATATCCTCGAGAGTTTGTATCGTTCTCTCGGACTGCCCATCGGTCTGTGGGTGAAACGTTGTACTAAAATTCAATCGAGCCCCTAACTCGCGTTGCAAACTTATCCAAAATCTTTAGGTGAACTTCGGGTCACGATCAGACGTAATCGTCACTGGGACTTCATGCAATCACACGATTTCCTTTATGTAAATTTGAGTTAGTTTGTTTGATCCATGTGTTATGGAGATCGGTATGAAGTGCGCACATTTGGTGAGTCCCTCTATAATCACCCAAATAACGGTGTTTCCTTTTAGAGTCTTTGGCAACACCGTCACGAAGTCCATGGCGATGTGCTCCCATTTCCACTCAGGAATTTTTAGGGGTTGCAGCTACTCGTACAGCCGTTGATGTAAGGCTTTCACTTGTTGGCATGCTAAGCAGCGCTCCACAAATGCCGCTATATCCCTCTTCATGCCGTTCCACCAAAAGAACTTCTTGAAGTCTTGATACATCTTCGTACTTCCTGGTGAGCGGTATAAGGAGTCTCGTGTGCTTCGCTCATGATCTCATTTTTGAATTCCTCGTCATTTGGTACACAAAGTCTTCCTTCAAAAGAGAGGGCATTGTTGGATTCCTTGCTAAAATTTCCAGATTCTTCAGTTCTCTCTTCAATTTGAATTTCCTCCAGTTTCGCATCCATCCGTTGTGCCGCAACGATTCTCGTTCTTAGGTTAGGTTCAACCACTAAGGTGGCAATTCGGCCTTCCACTGTTTCAAGTGCCCTTACCACTTCTAATCGCAGCTTACTAAACTCTCGTATCAAACCTTCCTCTTATGTCAGGAAAACAACTAGTTGTGAACGGTCTCTTCGGCTCAAAGCATCTGCCACTACATTTGCTTTGCCAGGATAGTAGTTGATGCCACAATCGTAGTCCTTCACTAATTCGAGCCATCTTCATTGTCGCATGTTCAAATCTTTCTGCTCGAAAAAGTATTTCAGGCACTTGTGGTCTATAAAGATTTCAGATATAACTCTGTAGAGATGATGCCTCCAAATCTTTAGGGCATGTACTACTGCTGCTAACTCCAAGTCGTGGGTTGGATAGTTCAACTCGTGCGGCCTCAATTGTCGTGACGCGTAGGCGATCACTTTGTTGTTTTGCATCAACACGTATCCAAGTCCAACCTTCGAAGCGTCGGTGTAGACTACGTAGTTCACTCCAGGCTCCGGTACTGCTAAAACTGGTGCGGTGGTCAATTCCACCTACAAAAGTCGGAAACTCGCCTCACACTTTGGGGTCCAATTAACTTTTACCCCCTTCTTGAGTTGTTGGGTCATTGGTTTCGCTATCTTGGAGAACCCTTCTATGAACCTTCGGTAGTATCTTGCCAAACCCAGAAAACTCCAAATCTCGTTCGGTGTCGAAGGCGACTTCCATTGTTGTACCGCTTCTACTTTGGCAGGATCCACTCAGATTCTTTCTACCGACACAATGTGACCAAGAAAATTTACTTCCTTTAGCCAAAAGTCACACTTGCTGAATTTGACATACAACTTTTCGGTCCTCAGCGTCTCCAATGTGATTCGTAGGTACATGCTCCTTCCTCGTTCTTCGAGTAGATCAGTACGTCATCTATGAAAACTAAGATGAATTTATCCAAGTATGGAAATACTCGGTTCATCAAGTCCATGAATGCTGCAGGTGCATTTGTTAGCCCGAATGGCATCACAACGAACTCATAGTGGCAATATCTTGTACGGAATGCGTTCTTCGGTATATCCTCCCTTCGAACTCTCAGCTGGTGGTATCCGGACCTCAAGTCCATCTTTGAAAACACGTCGGAATCCTCGGAGTTGATCAAACAGGTCATCTATCCTCCGCAGTGGATACATGTTCTTGAAGGTCAATTTGTTCAAGTCCCTATAGTCGATACACATCCTCATTCAACCATCATTCTTCTTGACAAACAGCACTGGTGCGCCCCACGGTGAAACACTAGGCCTAACGAAACCTTGGTCCATAAGCTCTTGAAGTTGTATCTTGAGTTCTTCCAACTCTTTAGGCGCCATTCGATATGGTGCCTTGGGCACAAGTGCGGCTCCTGGCTCGAGGTCAATGGTGAACTCCAACTGTCGATCTGGCGGTGGTCCAGGTAACACTTCGGGAAAAACGTCTGGAAATTCTCGCACGACAGCGACATCTTCCACCTTCTTTTTCTCTTTCTCCTCTTCGTGAAGGTAGCGAGATAGGCATAACGCCATTTTCTCATCATTGCGGTAGCTTGAAGCGCGAAGATTATAGCGGTTCACCGATTCATCGAGATTCCATGGTACACAATAAGTTCATCCCCCGTACTGTGGTTGGTTTTGGGTGGGCCGGTATCTCTTGTTCTCATAGGGAGTCCTATTCTCATCCCACTTTCTCTTCTCTCGAGAATACTGTGGTGGAAATAGTATCAGTGTAGTGTTTCACATTGCCCTCTCCTTGGGCATAGCTTCCTCCACGTCTAGTGCACGGTGAACGTTCAGCGTATATAAGTCTCCCATGGTTGTCCGATGTCATCCTCATCTCATGCCTTAGACGCGAACGGGACTTCTCATCCATCTTCTCATCGGTATCTACTTGTTCCGGTGTGTACCAAACCATGGCATAGAGTGTGCAGTCATATTCTCCGCCTTGATGTCCTTCCATGTCATCGCGTCCACTTGCTCAAGGGTCATGGTCTTTTCCTTGGTTTCCCACCAAATGTCGGCCACATTCGTGACTTGCTATGTTACACAAATCCAACGCTCCTCATCAGTGCACTTTATGGACTCAAAGATGATATTCAATGTGCGTATCCAAGTCCCAGCCTTTGCCATTTCTCCTATCCCATCGAAGATAGGAGGATTTTGCTGTAGAACAATTGTTCAATGCGCTATTTTGGCTTCGGTGGAGGAGGTGAGGGTGCTTGCACGCGTTTCTTCTTTCGATTGTTTTCAATTTCAGTTAATTCATTTTCGCCACTTGATGGATGATTTCCTCTTGTCGACGACCTTCGTACGTAAAATCATAATCCATCAAATAGTGATGATCTTATGCGACGATCATAAATACACCGACTCTCATTTGAGGTACACAACTTTTGAGGTATAAATCATAATCCTTTGATCAACCATGTATATAAATCTTGAGCCACGTAACGAGGTCATTTGAGGTACACAACTTTTTCACAGTTTTGTGTTTTCTTCATGAGTAATATCCAGGTATGGTATAACGTTCGATTCTTTGGCCGCTTGCTACAAACTAAGCGTAGATGCAAAAATATACAACTCCTCGTGTTTTCCGGAAAAGCCCAAGACTGCATCCTTCGTGTGAGTCTTGTATCAAGAATTTGGGAATTAATTTAACAGTCTTATTTGTATATGGACCGATTTCAAATTATAACAACACCGTTAAAACGTCTTTAAATTGGAAGAGTTCTAAAATCACTCAAGGAAACAAGAACTTCAAATTTCAGCTCGACTTTTGTTTTGAATCTCAGCACTAACTTGCAACAATGGATTTGAGTCATCCCAACAGAGCTTGAAAGATCATAAGATAGGTCATGGAATCAAATTAAATCTCAGTTCCCACAATAGGCTACCAAACAAGATATTTCAATTGTACGACCAATTTGAAAGGTCCAGACATTAACGAATGATGGTTCAAATATGTCAAAGCCAAAAATTATCAGTTGCCTGAGGATTTAGAAACGTAGGCAGTTGCCAGACTGTGATAATCATAGTTCAACGACATCATAATATGGAATAGTAAAATCACATCAATGGGTTCATAAGTCTGTGAAAGACATCCAACGTCAAGGAAACTTTTGAAAAGAATCATGTGGAATTAACCCGTTAAGGGAAAGTACAAAATGTAAGCCTCAACTTCGTTTTGGAGATAGAAAAGTTCTAATATGGAAACGATATAGGTAGTGCGACTGGGCCAAAGAAATTTCACTTCTATAAGAAAGACCCTGCCATATACATGGCTACAAATGAAAGCTGAATAAAAGTTCGAAGAATAATATCGCATAGAAAACATGCATGGGATGCTGGGATTTGGTGCCCCTTGCATAGCAGAAGACTTGTACAAAACAAATAAATCAGATACGGATCTATTTGACCGATTATGCGATTAATCAATTCACATGTTAAATAGATAATTGCATGCTAGAACGCAAATAATTCACGCTTAGAAAAATATAAATCCTAAACATGATTTCTACGGTTTAGGGTTACCGATTTTGATTCTCCAAAGAATCGCCGATTGCTCGCGCCTTCTCCACGATGATGATCTTGAGTACTAGACCATGGATCTTCTCTCTGGTTCCCGAACAGTATCTCGATATCAGGGTGGGCTGGATCTTATCAAAATACTAGGACTCAAATAAAGAAGACAGAAAATTCCTCACGGAGGAGCTGAAAATTTCGTTCTCCTTCCTAGAGAGAAGGGACGAAAATTTCAAGTGAATGGAATAATGATAATTCTGTCTCATTTTTTCTCCTATTTATATTAAGTTCTTATTTGGGCCCAGACAGGGATCTATGGAAGGTTTTGGATATGGGCTCCCCCAATTAGCTTTTTACTAATTAAATTGAACCCACAATTTAATACAAGCTTATATTGGAATATTACGAGCAACCATTACAGAAGTAATATTGAACTCTCCCCATCCAAATCCGAAATTACAAGTAATCCGGGTTTCCGTTATTTATATTATTTATTTCCCGCGCTTAAGATATAAATATCCATTAATTAATTAATGTCTTCTATGGACTTAATTAATTAACATCTTATTAATTCTAAGAGTAGACTTTTATTATTCATAGAGTAATAAAACTCCAACTGTCCAGTTTTCCGAATAATAAAACCTTGTTCGAGCTCCTCTTGAGGACATTATCAAACGAGACTCACCTCGCGCACGATTCAACATAATAACAATCCTAGCACCGCTAGATATTAATCACCACTACCCAATATATCGGGATTATTGGGTTGCGAAAAACCCGCACCATTTGATAAGTCAAAGTAGTGCATAATCAATACAGTATGCTAGTCTTTCAGTGGATAGCATAAAGACACGTCTTGCTGTTAGATCCGTTCAGTGCTATACCACACTAATGTCATCTTATTTCAGTAAGGCTAAGAAATATGCGGACTGACATTGCAACCTTTCATGATAGGTAGTCTAAGCCTATCTAGGTTGTGAAATTTTTCTTTTTCTTTTGCAAAGCATTGCATAGATCTGACCGTGTTACCTTAAAGTGGACGACGCCCACAACCGGTCTACTAAGCAAAAGACTTAGACTTTGTTTGCTTCTTATACAATTAAATGTTTATAAAACATCTTATAAATGCACAAGCAAACACAATGTAATAATATACTGATTCTATTCGTGCGAAACTGCTCGAATAATACTGAATCGGGTTAAAAGTGGATTGTAGAGTTTTTCGTATACAAGCAAGATTCTATTCGCGCGAGACTTGCTCGAAACATGTTTTTCAGTATACTAAACCTAACATGGGAGACATGGTCATAGTGAAGGACATAATTACAAGCAACTTTTAGGAATAAAGTTCAATGATGAAAGCTCACAAAGTCAAAATATTGTACTTATGAATGATGGTTCAATCAACACTACAATCAATCCAAGTGTTCAAAGTTATAAGGGCAACCCCAATTTCCAAGAACTGGAAGTGAATCACGACTTGATGTAGGAAAAGAAATAATGGGCATTACTTAAAGAGTATGGGTCAAAACAAGGTGTTGAATAGACAAAAGCTCATAGATATTCGAAAAGTCCGAAAAAGATCTTCTTAGAATCCAAGTAAGTACTGTTGATTAAAATCGTTCGTTCTAGCTATTAAGGTCGCACTCCCTCATTTATCTTTCGCAAATCGAAACATGGTAAGATCAATCTAAGAAACTGTGGATTCCAAGTTGAGAATCTTTGTGTCATTACAACCAATAACTGGTTAGATGGTCGTATCTTCAAAGGGTTCTTGACATGTCATATCGTCATTTTCATAAAGCACTGCAATTATCCCTGTGGTCTTAGTGTGTCATAAGATTTGTCGTATTTGTGCCGCATCGCCGCTTTGTCATGTTATGCATGCAAGACTGCATAAATTTTATTAGATCATAGGGACGATCTCGCCATTGCAAGGATACACCATAGTTCGAATATATATTTTCGTTTGTTCTATCACTCGGGAAAGTGATATTGCAGTTGTCAACTTACCACTGAGTTCTAGCAAGTTCAGTCTAGCCTACCTCTTAGGCACTCTATATTTTCAAGCATAGCTTAAAGTCTCGTACTTCAACGTATATTCGATCATCACTTAAATGCTATTCAAGCTTCATATGGCTTCTACGTTTGCACCAAAGTACAAAGAATTTCACATTTTCACTTTCATATCGATTCTAGACGATACCTCGTACTTCATCGATCATGAATTATCACCAAATAAAACGTCATTCATATGCCGCAAATATGTTTATCCACATACCCCATTTGGTGTCCCATGGCATAACACACATAATATATTAAATTATGTAAATAGTACTCCCTCCGTCCCACAAAAGATGTCACACTTTCCTTTTTAGTTTGTCCCACAAAAGATGTCACATTTCCCTTTTTAGAAAAAGTTCTCTCTCACATGAATATAAAAATTATATTTTCTCTCCCCATTTAACACACAAAACAAAACCTCCTAAAATCTCGTGCCGTCCCACAAGTGTGACATCTTTTGTGGGACGGAGGGAGTAACATTCAGTCAATCCATCATATATGGAATCGAATTTCATAAATCATGGAGTTCTTGTCTATCTATATCACAGATCACAAAATTGCAACTACACACGCATTCGTACTTTGCATTTCACTGTTTCATAATCATGCAATTTCAACCACATAGGCATAAAAATTTTGTCGTTCATGGAAGCAACATGTATGTTCTTCAAGTAGATTTCGCGGTTCGAACATGTAATAACAATTTCAACATCAAGCAATACGAGTTCACATTCGTACTTCAATATCCATGTATATATATAGATATCATTTCACACTCCGAGCAATATTTTTCAATAATGTGATATAAATTCCGATTTCCCGAAAGCAATACTTTCTTCTCCACAAGTGCAGTAATTTCCATCACAATTCTAAAAAAGAATTCGACAATTTCAATTCACAATTTACCAAATACCTTTACCTCTTTCGTCGTGGTTGAGCGGGACGAGTTGTGGTGTTGAGCCTTCGATATTTATCACTTAGTCAATTAACACAAGAGTAGATTTTGACTTACAAGACTCTTGGGTCCAGAGCGGAAAGAACTGAGGCTCTGATACCAAACTATCACGACCGCCCTTCTAGGGTTCAATAAATGCGGGCGATCGCGACTTAAAAGGAGCTTAAATGCATATGAAGATATGGTCTAGGGTTTCATAGAAGAGTTTGACCAATATTTAATGAACGGTTAATATCAAGAAAAATCATAACAATGCTTTGGCAGTTAAATCCAATGGATAACGAATGTCATCATAAATTATCAAAATGTCAAGGGTTCAATGAAATCCGAAATATATCATGCCTCTAAGTTCCAAAGAGAAATAAATATAGTTTCAAGATCATTCAACGTTAAGCAAAACATGTTTCAGCGGAAGCATCCAAGAGAAGAGTGAAGTCATGTGTGAAGACACAACGACACTCGGAGTTTCAAGACAACCATAGTACTTTATTAAATTGCTCAACACCACCAACCGCTCGTCGCTAGCTCAACCTACACATAGGGCTGAGTATTTTGAAATACCCAGTGGACTCATGCCCAACATTTTAATAGATATGTCATCCTTACCGTAGTGAACTCGAGTTTTGCATTTAGAAAAGATTATCATTGAGTATCACAAAATAATTTCATAGACTGGTCAGTCAAACAATCTCCCCCATTTTCTCAATAATCCAACAATCACAACATTTCCATGGTGCGACGAAAGTGTGGCCTCACTATTCGCCCACGAGACCGGCCGACTAGCAAGGATGGCTCCCGATCCCAACCGTGTACACTAGCCTGATAGGGTTTGCGGCCCTACTCATACCCGAATTCGTTTATATAGTCCTATAGCCTGATGGAGCGAACTCACAAACTAGGCATCAATCAACATAGCCCTATAGCCTAATGGAGCGAACTCACAAACTAGGCATCAGACAAATATCATTAAAACAATCACAGGCATGACATAACATTTTAAACCACCCTTATAACGCCATAATCATGCTTTTCAATATAAAAGAGTTTAGGAGAGTAAATCCCACCTCGACTGCTTAGATCTCAAGTACTTTCTTCCCTTTGCTATCACGCTTTGAGCACGAGTAATCACCTTTAAATTAACGTGTATCACAAATCAGTCTCAATCAATGACTCGAAATCATGTTCCCAATGTTTTCCTTTTCCCATTGATTTGTTTTATATTAACAGTCACAATCAAGACATGCTCTATCATCAAATCATGGTCACGCATTAGTGTTCTTCAACACACATCACACGCATACACAAACACACACGCCGACACACACACACATGCATCCCATATATCAATTGGTTTCCCCTTTTTCTCTCAATCTATATGCATGAGGGTTCAAGAACACCGATTAATCGGTTAGATGAGAAAGATAGATCAAAATACCTCTTCTTGATAGAAACGATCGGTAGAAATAAAGTAAAATCTTGATTCTTCAATAATTCTTGAGGCTTCAACATTAATTCTTCTCAAAAGATGAAGAATCCTGAAGAAAAATAGAAGAAAAATTTAGAGAGAGTGGGAGAGTGGGAGGCGTGAGTTTAGAGAGAGAGAGGCGTGTGATTAGTGGTTAGGGTTAGGATTTTCTCCCATGAATTTTAAAGAGTGCAAATTATAATCTTTAATAAAATAAATCAAAGATTTGAGAAGATATGGTAGGGAGGCAGCTAGCGTGAAATCTGGGGAAAAATAATGGGGTTTCGAATTCCACGCTGTTTAATCAGCATATGAATTAATTTGGAATTTATTTGGAATATCACGGAGTAGAATAAAATATCACGGAGTAGAATAAAATAATAAATCTCACTATTAAATAGGAATAGACAATTTCTTATGTGTAGGATTTATTTAGATTTTCACGGAGCAAGAGATATCACGGAGCAGAATAAAATAATAATTTCCCCCAATAAAATAAGGAATGGCGTTTTTTTTCTTGCTCTCCCACAAGGAATTAAATTCAAATCCTAATTAAAATAGGATATGGCAAGATCTCCTTAGATATGGTAAGATATGCTAGAATATTTGCATTTATTCATGGAAGGGAATAATAGGTGATCAAATAATATAATAAATAATTCCTCCTCTCCATAAATAGGAGATTTTCGAAATCTCCTTGGATATATCATGTGGATCGATTTTTCTCATGGAGAAATAAAGAATAATTGGGTTTTGGATTTAATTGGATAAATATCCCAAGCAGTTAATTAAATCCAAGAAAACAGGATTCCTCTCGAATAAATCATATTGGTCAAAAATTCCAATAAAATAGGTGGAATAATTATGGATGAACCTATTCAATCTCACTCACCCTTAGGAAAATAATTCACCACAATATATTTCACCCGCATCAAATATTCACACAGTCACGTCACAATTTCAACCATTTTGACTATTCCACCTCCACGTCACATTTTCAACAATATTGACTATTTAACAGCCACGTCATATAATCAACAGATTTGACTATTCAAATCAATCTCAACTCCAAATCGCAATTAGGTCACAAAGAATCATGCAATTAATTCACTTAATCATTTAATCCACATAGTTCACGGCATTAAAAGTATTAAATGCAAAAATTTTATGGTTCGAAAATATTAGGGTTCGAAAAAGTGGGGCGTTACACACTGATAAGGCTAATTTCATGCATTGGTTATGGGGTAAAATTCTGTGATTTCTTGGGTCTAACAAGGTTTTATAAGCCAGGTGTGTAGAGAAACCGCTAGCCCCAGGAAGGAATGAAGATCGCCGGGGAAAAGAAGCTAGCGGGAAAATTAAGCAGAAAGAAGGAAAAGCCAATAGACTGAGGAACATCAGATCAGAGGGCAAAATGGAGAATGCATGAACAGTCTAGAAGCTTTGTCCGCTATAAATAAGAGCATGCGCTTGGCATGAGGATCATCACTTTTTTAGCTCTTAGTTTAGTTTTCACTTCTCTACACACACACTCACGGGGAATTTGGTGCGGGGGTTCACATTTCAGCTCGATAAGTGTCGCAACACCGTCTCTACGGAGGCGAAGAAACAATCATCTTTTGCTTTTTCTGTTTATTTCTCGTACTCGCCGAGTCCTCGCTGTTCGAGGCTCGGCTCTGTCAGTTATTATCGTTGGATACTTCGTACTTTGCAATGGATATCGCTGTTTTTGTTCCGTTTATCTTATCGTGTTGTTTTTGGTTTGATTTGCTGATTATTGTTGGTTGATCTGAGTTTGGAGTTGTTTTGTAAGAAATTTATTATTGATCGGTTTAATCTACGTAGACTTGTGAGGATCGGAGGTGGAAATGATGTTTGGTTGTTGTGGATGGCTTGGATCCAGAGTGGATTTTAAGCGTCCCGTGGATGGATCTGCTTGTTTTCGCTTGATTTTGTTATTTAAATTCTGCATTCTTGTTTTGCCTCGTCTAGTAGTCGTAGATCTGCTCTAGTTTTACTTGTTCTTCATTTCTTTCAGTTTAATTTCGTTACTTGCTTCGATCTTCGTTTTTGCTTTGTTTTAACTAGTTGTTTCGTGATAAATATTGGAGAAGATGATGTCGCTGTTAGTTAGTCCTTTAGTTAGTTATTTTGCAGCTTTTCAGTCGTACTCTGCCTTTTCAGGAAATGGTCCCCACGTCTAGTTTCTTTCCCAAGTCTAGGTTAATTTAGGAAACTGTTCGCTCGATCTAGTAATTGTCTCGCTTTATTTCGGTTAATATGCATGCTTTTATGTCTCTGCCTAGATCTAGTTGTTAGAGTAGAATATTTCATTTACCAAGTCTAGGAATTAAAGCTCAACCCCAAAAATTGTGTGGCAGCAGCCAAAAAAATAGTTCCCAAGTCTTTGAACATGTTTACTTGCGCATTCATCTCTGTGGATTCGATCCCTACTTCCCTGTACTAGTTTTCTTAGCTAAAGCGGGTTGAGGGTTTTTGAAGGGGGAGTTAAGGTAGTGATTGTGTGCCCAACGACAGGTAGCTCAAGGTTCTCTGAGTTCCTAGACCCAGTGTCTAGCGGATTTCCTAGAGCGAGGGTTTTCTTTATTAATTTTTGAACACTCTTTCGCTGACCATCAAACTCTAAATGTCACACTCTTCACACACCTCGTCACGTATGAATATATTGACTTTTAAAGTAGAAACTTTTGTAAGTTTTAATGCATAAATAATTACATAAAAGAATGACAGAAATAAAAAAGAAAAATTTAAAGTATTGTTAATTAAGAATGAGTTTAATATCAAATAGAAATAAATTTTATAGAATAGAAAGTTTCTAATTTTAAGGAATTGATCAAAATAAAAATAAGTTATTCCCTCTGTCCCATAAAAGTACGGTCATTTTTTCATTCCGCCCGTCCAGTAAAAATAGTCAATTTCCATTTATGGAAAATTCTCCCCAACTCACTATGCATACACATCAATTTATTTACAACTTATACCACTAAGGTCCGTCACAGAACACTAATATTAACGTGGGTCCTCCTATCCACTAGCACTATTTTAACTACCCTTCTCATTCTCCATCTTACTTTATCAATTGTGCAATAATTCTTATACATTCCCAATGTTTTTATTTTTATGGGACAAATTGAGTATTATTTTTAGAGAACGAATGTAGTACTTCTTTTTCATATTGTATTTCCAACACTTTTGTTATGTTGGAATATTTTTTACTCCACTTTTCTTTCTCTCAAATGAAGCAAGAGGCTCATTCTCCGTTAAATTACGTCAATTACATTTTCTTTATATCTTTCTCATGCTTTTTTAATTGTATATTCAAAACTATTTTATTTTCAAATGTGTTATTTTTATAGGACGGAGGTAGTACTAATATTTCCAACCAATAAAAAAATCGTACTAATATTTTACGGGATTGATTACTGATTAATACAGCGACGTCGAGCAAGAAAGTGAATCCTCTTTAAAATTAATTCCAAAGGAACAAATGTCATGAGATTGAATAAAAATGAATATACCTGAGGTGGACTAGCATGAATAGTAATAGAATGATGATACATATTGATGATAGATGGGACAATGGAGGGATGGTCCCGGTTTACAAATTGTTAAAAGTGGACAACGAATTATGAATAGAAAACTAGGGGGAGCCTTTTCCTCTATAAATAAAGTAATAACAATAATGTTGATCACAAAAGGAATTTGTCTTTCAAGATTTGTTGGTTTCGAGAAATGGCATCTCGAGTTTGTCTTAAATTGGAGCATGCTGAAAGACATAATCTTTTGGGTAGTTTGATCTTGTTTATGATTTGTTTTTGTGTTTGGATAGAGCATATTGTTTTCAGCGATACATATAGTAATTCGTGTAGATGCTTTCTTTGGAACCATGCACAAATTAATATGTTGCATTTAGTTTAAAATTGTATGGTGGATTAGTGTGTAATATATATGCAAGTTCATCACTTATTTCAGGTAAAACTTCTTCAATTCTTACAAATATGTTATGTGTGTATTCACTAAAACACAGTGTGTAAAAGGAGAGTTGTGTGTTATGACCAAATGGTCATCACTTATTTTTCTTACATGAGTGTGAATACAATGTGAAATCGACAAATTGGTTCGAATATACCAAAAAGGGTGGGTTATGACCAATAATAGTATATATTTTGAAAAAAATAAAGCTGTGTGAGGTTGACCTATAAACTGAAAATAGCTTGATCCTAGCCTGAAAACTAAGCGAATTCACCCGATTTACAGTAAATTTCTTTCCTGTTTTTTTTATTTAACCACAATTGTTTCGAACCCGCCTTTGGCGAAATCCGACTAATCCTGCTCGACCGGGTTTGTGGATTAAGGCGGGTGGTAGGATTTGAACCCGTGATCTCTTTAAAATTGAGCCATTTTTTTTGATAAAATCCAAAATAATTAATCTCTCTACTTTATTTTTTTATAGGCAAACTAATATAAATTTTAAAGATTATATCACGATGAACTCGAATCCAATACTTTTGGTCTTCTTAAACATTATCACTCTTCTAATAGGTCAACACACACACACATATTACTTGATCTCTTCTACTTTATTTTCTTTACTTCTTTATTTTATTTTTGTTCTACTTTATCCTCACTCCTTTTACTGAATATTTATTTTTAAACTCCATGTCTAATAGAAATGTTTCAATACTAATGAGACAGGAAGAGTATTTCTTTTGATAAACAAGTCTCATATTCATGAGAAAAAATTCACTAGTCAAGATATATCAAGGTTACATTGTGACATGATATGTCCAATCAATATTTATTTAACCAGTAAAAATAGATGCTCACCTGTGACATTCTCTTTGTTTAGAAATATACCAAAATATGGTAACATTATTAGGACTCTATGGATTATTATGGTGTATTAATGTATGTATTATACACATGTATTTTCGTGTGTAACTACTTTAATTTCTTCTGAACAAATTTAGTGAAATTACTTTAATCAACATAATTTTGTTAATCTTTATATTAATCATAATGTAACATATTTTAATTAACTTTAGTTACTTTAATTAACTTAAATTTCATATTCTATTTACTTTAATTAACTTAATTAATCATAGGATGTTAATACTAGGTAACTATTAAATGATTTGTTTTGACCAAGTTTCAATAATAATACTAGGATGACTCACGGTCCATTGACCAACCAACGCCGTCGATAACTCACGATCCATTCTAATAAGTAAATTAGTATGAGTAGGATGTGGGATCATGATAGTACCTAATTTGATTCATTCATTTGCAATAACCAAACAGATAAATAACATAAAACTAATTATTTGTGGCAAGATAGTAATTTGAAAACAATCATAAGTGCAAGTTTTAATGAAAACATGAAAACAATACTTTTGAGTGATTAATGTGTATCCCACATTAACATATCAGAAATAAAGTCCACATCAAGTACGATCTTCCAACTTCGGATAAAATTCTCAACTTTGAGTTAACCTTCCTTGTTGTCGCTCTTCTCGAAGAAAAAAAGCAAGCTATTTAGTTTCAAAAAGTATTCTGAAATCAGATGATATATAAGCTTCTATTCTACTGGGGATATGCATTCTATACTGCATCTCGCCCAAGCCCTCTAGCAACGCTTACCCTCCCAGCCCGTCTACTCCGGATCGCATCCGCAACCCACCATTGAGGATGAAACATTCACTCCAATAGCCTAATGTATGCATACAATAAAATCAAAGTGTAAATGACATACTGATTGACAAAAATCTAGTACCCTCCTTTCTATAAATTGGTAATGTAGCAATATCAATTTTGAAATATAGCTCTAATAGCATGTAACTATCAATTTTGTTCTCAACAAAATCACGAATGAAGTTGGTAGAGCCACTGATATATGGAAACATATTTGCCAAGGAACTCCAAATGCATACATTCAATACAAATATTTACTTTTGGGTTTCAATGGCATTGACTTGCTCCACAAATTCCCAATGAGGCATCTGAGCACCAGCCGATGAAGTTCCGTATTGCATAAGCTTCCTCAACCACTTAATCTTGTTCAAATATTGCTCCAAGTCAAAGATTGCTGCTTCCATACCAGCATGGTCGGAGCATTTTGAGTGTAGAACGTGGCGACCACTCATTCCCCGGCAATAATCGAGATTTTGTTCCTCTAGAGTGCTTTCAGCTGCAAGTTCAGCCCTTTGCTTCCCAGAATCAGCCAGTACTTGTCCTGTTTTACTTGTGCTGCAATCACCAGCTCCCTGTCTAGGGCTTTCGTTTTTGTTCTTCTGTTTCTTACAAATTATCTTCCCTGGCGAACACGTCCTTTTCTGCCTAGAATCAGCCGCCACCTGTCCTGTTTTTCTTGTGCGGCTATCACCAGCTCCCTGTCTAGCGCTTTCTGTTTTCTGCATCTGTTTCTTAGAGATTGTCTTCCTCGGCAAACATGTCCTTTTCTCTGTAGTTGTTCTGCCTTTTGCTATATTGGAAACGGCTGAGTTGGAGGAAGCTGGAGAAGAGAACAACGAACCAGCTGACCTACGACTGGCCTCAGTTTCTTGACCGGTATTGTGCAAATCCTCAACTCGAATTCCCTCGTCAATTACTGCAATGACTTTACATCAGCTTATCAAAAAATAGAATGCCTCGAGTCCGAAACATATGGAGCTAAGTAAGAGGTGAAGTGATGTGCGGTTAATGCAGTAAAGAATCACAATTTAAAAATTAAAACAGAAGTGCAAGTTGATTGTTTGCATACAGAAATCAAGTATACAAATATGGATTAGCTAGGAGACAATATCCCAAATGGCAATCAGAAACACCGCACAGATCTAGAACAATGATTTCTAGTATTCAGTTCTAAGCCAATCTGATTTCTAGTAATGTTCTATGATGCAGTTACATGCACTGAAGGTCGAAAGAAGAGTAAGAAGAAACGTGAAAGAAAGGAAAGCAGGATTTAAAGAGCACTTAAACCAACTTCAAGTGAAGCAGTTGTAACAGAAGCCACGCTAGTTAGCTGAAGTTAGATAATAAACTGGAGTAGTGAAAGGAAGTTAACGTAACAGTTAGACACAATAACCGAAAGAAGTTGCAGCAACCAAGATTGAGTAGAATAGATACGTATACTTGTCACGTTGATTAGATTCATCATTATAACCGTATTACGAATTGTAATTGGCTTAGGTAGTTCCTAGAACCCCCTGAGGTGTGAGTTTATTCTCATCTGTTGTATCTTCCATTCTTCTTATATACACAGTGCTTACATCTTGTTCTTCACTTTGTCTATCGATCATCACTACTCAAATATAACACCTATCATCTAATGCCACAATCCTTGAAATGCTAAATCTGTAGCTCTACTCCAGAAGTAAATATGTAGATGAGTGTTCCCAGTTAAACAATAAAGGATTGTCTTACCCGGCGAACCAAGAGAAGGATGACCCTATTCCATAAATTCATGTCAGGGGAAAAGGTTTGGTTAAAATAATAATCTGAGACCTAAAGTATGAGAACACTATGCATAAATATCAGGCATAATAGACATGCATATAACATTTGATGCTCATGGGTCATGCCTACAAATTAACATCCCACACCTATTCAACATGACTCCATTCTTAAACTAGCTGATAGTTCATTGTTGTTTCATCATACCTTGGTTTACAGGTTTCACAACACGACAACAAATGTCACCTTCCTGCAATTTGCGAATAGGATGAGAAAGGTTGTTGTATTAGTATAAAAATACATCAAGAATGTAGGGCATCATATTGTACATGTACAAGCCTTTAATGTTGAAGGTGCAATTAGATGATTAATAATTTTCAATAAATGAGAAATTAAAAGTCAAATGGCAGACACTTCTACAAATTAGAAAGTTACAAACATGGATATTTATGCAGTTTACTACATAAAGCTACATCCTAAGAAAAAACATTGCACTCCAAATAAATCTTAATGAATTGCTTATACAACTCAACTTCCTAACATAGACCTCTACTGTCAAATTTATCTGTTAGAGCAACCTTAATGTGAGTAGATAACTACATAGAAACAGTCAAAACCAGTTCTGCGCCAAGTAAACTAAACTCATTTCTTCAAATTGTGTCCAAATTTCCATGAAAAAGCACATGAAAGACATATCAGGATGTGGTAATTTAGATTAAAGTACATACTACCTCCGTCCTTTAAAGAAAAAGTATAATAACACATATCTATATCAATTTATAGAAGAAGTTGGATACAGAATGAAAGTCCGAAGCACCCAAGCTATGAAGACCAATCTAATGATGGAAGTAAATCCTTGAATATATCTTATATGATGAACTTCTAGAAGAAGTTCAAGAATGAATTTTTGAAATAAACAAATACAACATCCACAAAGAAGAGATGACAAACCTGAGTAGGTAGGGTCCAACCAAGTTCAGGAGACCAGTCTAGTGATGGACGTAAATCCTTGAAAAGCACTTCATATGTTGAACCTTCGCCATAAGGTGGGGGTGTCAGTTCGATCTAAAGAGAAAGCAACCGCACATAAACGAAAATAGGTTAGTATTAAGTACCATGACAATAATCGTTACACAGTTCAAAATTCGGCTAGAACTAAGGTTTTCATCCTTGCATCTTAAACTGCAACATCTTATAACTAAAAGCTAACTGTCCGTTGCCTTATTTATCATTTATCCTACCATATACCCTTTTATTTTTTTTATTTTTCAATTTCCTTTCTTCTTGTAGATGATTAAAGATTATAGAAAGTAGCTGGGTTCTAGTATTGAATTTTAAATAGAACATTCAGTAACCAGAGTATATTGTGAT
Organism: Salvia hispanica; assembly: GCF_023119035.1. NCBI lineage: Eukaryota > Viridiplantae > Streptophyta > Magnoliopsida > Lamiales > Lamiaceae > Salvia > Salvia hispanica. The sequence continues at coordinate 33,370,227 of NC_062969.1, read as the reverse complement.
TTGGGACTAACTAACATTGGTTAACATAAGTCTCCATAATTAATACCTGGGCCTTGTCATCACCTAATAATTGTGTTATATGTCCAGACCAATAACAGTCACTATTCCACCAGTCCACCAAATTACCCACCCTCCAAGAATCACCGGCAATTACTGTGACTTCTGAGATCTCAGCGACATGAAGCATTTCCTTCTCATTATATAGAGGTGGGTAAGGTGGCCTCACCATCAATTCTCCATAATACCCTTTTCTGATCCCCGAATAATAAGGAGGCACCTGATATAGCTTTGTCCAGTCTACTTCTGCAGAAAGCAACAAAAACCAAATGGAAAGAGGTTATTTGTACATGTAAGAAAATGGAATCTACAAATATAAATGTCGAAGGAAATTGGAGCATTGTAGTACAAGGAAAATCTGTGACAATTATCTTCTACAGCCAGATTCCTACTAATGAATGATTTGTATAGTTAAGAATATAAGTATCCCACATCGGTGGTGTGACATAGTATAGCTTAGTCTCTTGTACTCCCTCTTTGTAGTAGAGGCGTTTCATTTTGAGCACTCGTTTTGGAAAATTGATAATAAATAATTAAAGTAGAGAAACAGTAAAATAAGAGAGAGAATAATATAAATAAGGACGGAGGGAGTACTATATATATGTGGCCTATGTTGAGTAATGAAACATACCTACACCCACAACTATTCTCTACTATGTCTATATACTTCTCCGCATATATATGTGCTTTATTGTTCTACATGTATCGTGCCTGGGCTTTTCTCTCTAATGAGGTGAGACTCATTCTCCACTAACAATACTTTATTAACTTTTTCTATCTCTCTCTTGCTTTACAAATTGTGTATTAAACCCGTACCCAACCAAAAGTGCATACTCTTGTGGGACGAAGGGAGTACTAAAATCTGAATAAATAGATGTAATTAAGACATAGCACTCTATACTAACTGTAATAAAAGTTACTCCCTCCGTCCGCGAATAGGAGTCCTATTTCTTTACGGCACGAGTTTTAAGAAGTGCTAACAACAGTTACTCACTTGTATATACTCCCTCTGTCTCTTGCTAAGTGATTCATATTTCTTTTTGGGATGTCCCAAATTGAGTGAGTCATTTCTTTTTTTTGGCATTCTGTCTCTTAATTTTTCCACTCTACTTTATTCCCTCTCTTACTTTTATTCTCCTCCACTAAACAAACAAAACCTCATTTTCTTAAATCCAGTGCCGAAAAGAAATGCCTCAGTGAGGAATGGAGGGAGTATTAGTTTTAAATGAAATGTGAGTGCAATGTGGGCCCTATTACCATTTATGATAAAAATGAAATGGGACTCCTATTCGCGGATGGAGAGAGTTATTAATATCTACAAGAGATTGATCACCACCATAATTAAGATTATAGATGTCTTTAATGTCACTAAATGAATGCCATTTATGTCCTTTAACAGTAAATAATATTTAGCAAACTGGGCCTAATTTCGGAAACCATAGCCACCACTACAGGAGTCCAAGAGACCATAGCCGCTACTTCTAGCAAAAAAATTAGACACCACTACATGAATTCCAAAAACCCCAACCACCCAGCCGCCGCTCCCAAAGTTAGGAGGGATAAAGTTAGTTATGTTAAATTCGCGCCCCAGTCGCTCAGGGTGCCAACTGAATCACCACAAGGTGTCTGGCCCGAACCTAAGGCGGTCGGGGCGCCTAGTTTCTTAAATCAGTAAACCTTAGACCCTTCAAATCTTCTTTTCCTAAAACCACTCAATTATAATTAATGTTCAAATCTTTCCCTGATCTTGATTCCTTCAAATCCACAAAAGTATCCTAAAAAATACTCCCTCCCTCTGTCCCATGGTACTCGCACTTTTCTATTTTGGGCTTTCAGCCCGCCCCGAACTACTTGCATTATTTCTATTTTAAACAATAACTAGAGTATTTTATTAAGATATTAGAGTTAATTAGGTGTTCCTTTATTAAGTGTTTTCCTATTACACTTAAAATACTAATTTGACTATACTAATTACTGAATCCTTAATTTACGACCTAGCATGGGACGGAGGGAGTATTAACTTTTTCAATTCTCCAAATATAATAACGTTGCAGCCTTAGTCCTTACTCAATTCTTCTTCTCCTCTTCTCAATTAATTTTTCCCTGTTCTACTCAAATTCTTTTTGAATATATCAGGAATAGAAGAGCTCTAATGTGTTAGTGCGCCTCGATTCATGGAGCGCGCTCCCCGCGCCCCTAACAACATTGTATATAGTAGAAAAGGTACAATCTTAAACCACTTAGAACATATATTAACAAGAGGCAACTCTGAGACTTACTCTCCTCGCTGAAGTCAATATATTCTATGGCATGTATAAGTATTCCCTTTTTCTTGCAAATCTTCTGAATCTGATAGAAGGATATTAATATCCAAGTAAGTACAATATGCTCAAAATTGATCAAAATCATCAAACAATACATGAATATCAAATATAAAAGGTATCGGCAAATGGAACAAAAATAATTATAACAATATATTTTGTCGATGTAAAGAGAGAACTAAAAGCACTATATAAGTCTCATGGGTCACTTTTCTTGTCACCAATCGGTTTTAGGATGGGAACCATGGATTTCTATCATGGTATCAGAGCGGATGTCTATCATGGTATTAAATTGGGTTGGTTGCCTAAAACTTAACTGACCCAACAGATATCTGGATTGAAATGAAAAATGACTGACTCATATATATATCTATATATATATGGATATTAAATCTGGGTCAATTTGATATAGGGCTTGTCCAACTCGATCAAAAAAAGAATCTCCAACCCCTCCAAGTTCACCTTGAATTTGGGGAGGTGTAGACAAATGGAACAAAAATAATTATAACAATATCACACGTCAATGCAAAAAGAGAACAAAAACCATTGTATAAGTCTCATGGACCACTTCTCCTAATACCAATTGGTTTTGGGATAGAACACTGTGGATTCAATCAAAAGCGACATTAAGGTCTTAAGTTTTCTAAGCTTAGGTGTTCCACTAAGGCACATGCCTTTGGGAAGCAAGTGTGGAGAATATAAATAAAACTCATAAAAATGAAGTCAATAACACAAGACACAAACCAATGTTATGGATGGCGTATGGCAGCTTACGGCGGTAAGCCAAAAAACTGCCACAGGGATGCATTGATATGGCGGTCGATAAATTAATTAATAAAATATTAGTAATATATGTATACATAAATTCAAAATATTAGAAAATAATAAAAAATGTAAATATCAACTATTAAAACAATAAACATGACCTCTTAGGCAGGGATTGCTTGTAACCAAATCAGCACAACACAACATTGCCCTCCCCCACAAAATAATAGAATTAAGAAAATAAGTCTTCTTTTCCCCCAAAAGTTTCAAAAGTGCAAGATTGAGATAAATGACCAGTACATTCCTAAGCATATTTGCCCAAAACACTTTCGTAAGTAGTCTCTCCGTTGATGAAATATTGTCCACTTTTGCTTTTTTTCATTTTTGGTATATGGATCTCACTTTCTACTAACTCATTACACTCACATTCTATTATAAAACTAATATATGAATGTGGAACACACATTCTACTTACTCACTTTTCTTCACTTTTCTTAAAACTCACGCTAAGTCAAATGTGGACAACATTTTGCGGACGGAGGGAGTATCCCAAAGCAATCCAAGTAATAATTTGAAAATCTTCAAATAAAGAATTCTGAACTTAATAAAAAGCACAAGAAGCAAGAATCGACAAAACTCATGTAAACAAATTCGACTAAATAGAAATATCTGCATCATTTGCCTAGGCTCAGTCTGAACAGTGAAGAGATACACAAGTAACACAAGCAGAGAAGGAGCCTTCTCCAGGCAAATACCTGATGAAGTGTGAAACCTCTTATGTTACTGATAAAAAGTAAAAGTAAAGTCACAGTGAACGAAATATGCCCAAAAAACAACACCAGTCAGAGTTTACAGAAGAAACTAATCCTATTCTGCAATTACATCACTACCCGAAAATGCGTTTGCCCAAGACCATAAGTGTAGCTAATAGGTAATAGCCCTGAAATATTCTCCACCAATTCGCTCGAGATGTTTGAAATCCAAAAACATGATTGTGGAAATTTTTATCCCTTTTTAATGCGACACTTTAAAGTATACAAACTTCTGAGAGCAGCAATTTGAAAGCTTAATAAAGCCAAATACGTATATTCAATGAAAATCTGAGCACGTGATGATTTCACCATTTTCCCTCTAAATTCGTATGAACAGTAAATGCATTTCAGAAAAATAAATTACATAAAACAGAAAATAAGTAATGAGTGCGAAATCCAGAACATATTTAGCGTACCTTGCATCGGAACCACGCACCGCGAAACCCCTCCTCGAAGGTCCTAACTTCCGCCAATTGACCAACCTTGAACGGTAGATTGACCTTGTTTTCCTTTTCCATCATCAACTATTCACCCAGATTTCCTGTCGTTGTGTTTCAAAGCTTTCTTAGTAGCTTTATTTAAGTGTGTAAAAAAAAAAATAAAAAAAAATTAAAAAAAAAAATAAATAAGAAAGAATAAAATAAAGAATGGATAGAGTAAACTAAGAGACAATAAAACAGTGATAAAAAAAAGGAAGGGAAAGAGTAAAATAGAAAGAATAAAATAGTGATTAAAAAAAAAGAAATGGAAAGAGTAAAATAAGAAATACTTCATCCGTTCCATAAAAGTTGAGTCGTAATTTTTTTTAGTCCGTCCCAACAAAGTTGAGTCATTTCCTTTTTTAACAAAAGACAAAACATCTAATCACTCTGATTTTATTCCATCATTTATTTTACTCTCTCTTATCTTTTCTATTTTTTTCATCTCTCATATTTATTTAATATAAATTCTTAATCTATGTGCCCAAAAGTTTTGTATCAACTTTTATGAGACGGAGGGAGTAATAAAATAGTGATAAAAGAATGAATAAAATAGTGATAAAAAATGAATGAAAAGAATGAAATAAGAAAGAATAAAATCTTATCTTATTTTATGTATCTTATTGATCTAAAGTGATAGTTTGGCGAAAAGATAATTTTATTCTTTTTGGAAGGAAAATGTAAAGCTATTTTGTTTACCCTTTGAGAAATGACAATCATTGGATAGAAAAAAAAAAAACAACTCCTATTGAGCAATAGTGGCTTCTCAAATAAATATAAGCAGTTATATATACTCACACCATTAATTGAATCTCCATTTTAGTGGACTAATTATCTGATATTTTTTTATTGCAGTTGGCGACAGCTCCAAACCTCCACTTATGGATGACGAGGACTAATTATCTGATTTTTTTTTGAATGATTTTTTGATTTTGCGATTGCAAAGTGTGGAATCCGACTGCTCAGGAGACAGCTGGCGGGTGAAGCGACGAGAGAGATGCCGAAAATGAAGAGGAAGCAGTGGCGACGCTGCTGTGTAGGATGGGTTACGGCACCGGCGGCGGTGGCGGCGCCGGCTGGACTCGCACGCCGGCAAGCCCGATACCTGAGAGTTACGATGGAGAGAGAGGGGCTGATGACCAGCGACGTCGGTGGCCGAGAGGTGGAACCGCGAGAAGGAGAGAAAGAAGAACTATAGGCAGCCGGCGATGCCATTGCCGGCCGAGCGCCGCTGCCCTATCTAATATCTGAAACGTGATTTTGAAATAATTTAATTGTTGGTCTCATTGTTTGGGCTATAAATTATTTAATTGTTTCACTTCTACTTAGACGTTGCATACTCATACGAATTCGTTCGGCATGTCCAAGTACAAATGCTAAATAATTTATACTCCATATTTTATTTAATTAAACATGAATAGCTAAGAAAAATATATTGCAAAAGGTTAGATAAAAAAATTATAATGTGCCTCACTCCATTTAATTGTTCTATACTTAGATTGTGTAGGAATTAAGTAATTATATTTAAGTGTGGTATAGATTGAATTGTTTTTTATTTACTCATATTTCTATTCTTTTTACTTCTCAAAATTTTGAAATATGTTTATATTGAATTCAAATGTGGCTAAACCACGTAATTATGAAACACTAATAAATAATGATATAAAATGAAACTAAATTAATATCATTATAAAACAAAGAACAATATTGCATAACATTAATTATTGTTGTGTTAGTAATATACAATATTATATATAATATATTAGTTTAATTAAATATGTTAAAATTACTTATAAATGTATATTTATATTGAAGATGTATAATTCATAACTATATTTATATTCAATATATATACTTTATAAATATATTTATATTTAAATTACTAGAAGTACACAAGTTATAATTGAGTTGATTTTGTTAATCGAAACTAGTGAACTATTTATTCGTTCAAATAGTTTGCTTTTTTTAATTCTTTTGTAAATAGTAGTATTATATTTTTCTTTATTTGTATGACTTATTCTATTTCATCCACACATCTCCTCTTTTGTTATTTCTTTTATTTTATACTACACTTAAAATAAAATACAATCATCTGCTAAAATATAAAATATTTTATTGAGAGTGGCTTGAGAGAAGTACAATTGTACAAATATTTAGTGTATACCGAAAAATCGGTAAAGTTCAAATATTATATAAATATCATTATATTATATTTAATATTATTTATATATAAAATAGAAAAAAAATGAAATAATCTCCGAAAATTCTACTTTTAAATATTTTATGTATAAAATAGTTTTTTTTTTCATAACAATATTAGGTGTGTCGTACCGTACTACGGTACACCGCAATAACGCTAAGGTAACAATATCAAAAACTAATCATACCGAATTTCCGGTATACTAAAAATTCAATATGGTATCGGTATGATATTTTTCATACTGCAATTTTCGCTATAATATACGGTATGTCGTTCTTGGTACGGTATACCATGATGCAATACATAGGCCTTGTTTTTTCATTTACTTTTATAAATTTAAGATAGTATTTTAATTGTACTAGTATTACTTATTTTATTTAATAAAATAATTATTTAATAATATTTTATTATATTTTTATTGTTAGGTCAATGATTGATTATTTCATTTAATTGTATTTTTACTTTGAGTATATTAAATGAGGGGAGTGATCAATTGCTAACTAATTAGCAATCACAAATTAAGACCAAATCTTAGCCATTAGATAGAAGATCTAGTGGTTGAAATAATGTCAAATGAATTATATTTTAAATTAAAAAATTATTAAATAAAATTAAAGGGTATTAATATCAATTATCTCTCACTAAAATCATAAAACTTTAAATTTACGTAATTTTCTCGATTTAAATTATTTTTTCGTAAAAAATATATCAAATTAAAGATAATTTTATAAGGATTCTAATGAGATTTCAATTGCATATGTTCCGACGATGTTCGGGTGATGAAATTTGATAAATTATATTTCAATTTTCGTACATGTTGATACGAAGCTTTTATCAATAAATGCAAAAAAATCTCAATATAGTGTATGCGAAATCTCAATATAATGTAGGTAAAATATCAATAAAACTATGTTGATGTTTTCGTGTACTTGTGTTGATATTCTTATGTCATATTGTTGACATTTGTAATACACTATGTTGATATAAAAAAACACCCACGAAAATTATCATATGATAACATAATGACGATATTACCCTTTTGTTGATATTTGTCTACTATTTATTGATATTTTTTTTATTCAATCTCAGCCTTTGATTTTTGGATCAAAGGGTCCATAATCAATCTCAATTTGGGATTAAGGGGTGATAAACTCAATAGAAGATGACCCATGGTTATTTTATTTAATTGCATTTTAATTTTGACATAAAATGGCCATTTGTCTTGTGCAAATACGATAAAATTAAAAGTTCGCATACTTATCTTATGATATACTCTTAATAAGGCTCGTTTCATTCATTTGTTTTGGGGTGAAATTCTATTATTTTTGGGAACTAATGAATGAATTTGAGCCAGTTGTGTAGAGAAATCCGCTGAACAAGAACTGCATGAAGGAAATAAGCGGACAGCGGATAAAGGTGGAAATGGAGCATTTTTACATCCGCTACGAACTGATCAAGTGAGCGAAGAGTGGGGCATCAAAAGGAGCTGAAGCATATTTTGAAGATCCTTAGGCGAGGGGTAGAACTGACATTTTTGAAGAGAAGTACCCTAGATAGACGTCACCACGGTTCAAGAACTGCCGCTTCCCGGTCCCAAACCGGCGGTTCAGGTTCAAAAAAATGCCGAACCTGAATCGGCCCGCCTAGCTTCCGGCGGTTCCAGTTCATGAACCGGTTCATGACACGGTTCATAGCCGGTTCAAGACCGGCAGTTTTCAGACGGTTACGGTCCGGTTCCGGGCCGGTTCGCCGGTTCAAGTTCGGATTTTTATTTTTAAATATATTCATTTATAGTGCTAATTACAAATTACACCTTGTAGTTGTAGTCTTTTACTAACTATCGAATAAATAAATATAACGAAAATGACAATCGACAAATAGAATAGAAGTCGACATTGGAGTTGGACAATTGGAATTTTATTGATACAATGATTACAATCATACAATTATACAAATTTGAACGATATGTTGATATTACAAATACAAATGTTGAAAATTGAAATTACAAAAGAGTCAAAAGACTTAATACATAACATAATACATGCTTGTTAGCTTGTATAACAATTTAAATAAAAAATCTTGAAGTAAAAAACAATAAAGTTGAAACAATTGAAAAAAAAAAAGAAATAAAGGAAAAGGACTTGAGCCCAACTTAAATTTAAAATTTAAGTTGGGTTGTCTACGTATCCTTAATGCTCAAAGTCCACGTAGTTCTCTTACCTTACTTACCTATTGGAAGGTCAGGTGTTCTTTCCGCGGGTTTTCGTATGTGATTTGGAGTGTATCCAACTGATCAGGAAGAAATTCCCGACCCAGCTGAGTCGTTGATACGACAACCGGGACCTGGCTTCAACAAGTTCCTCAACCCACTTCTACTGATTCGTATAATGGAGGTAAAGGTCGAATCCCACGAGGATGGACACGTTTTGATAACTGCGGTGACTTTCCTGGGTGTTTTGGTTAGCTACCACGCTTGGGTTGAGATTTTACCTAGGCGAAAAATAAAGGTGGTACTCTACTGACTAGTAGGCGTGAAAATAACAGGCATGTAGTGGTGTTCGTGAAAATAGGGGACAAGGTGTCTCGGAGGCATATGGAAAGTAGACAGTTACTAAAAGAGGAAAATTAGACAACAAGGTATATCTGGTGGCTGGGTGGCTCTCTGACAGGTCTGGATAGTACAACTGAAAAGTAGGGAACAAAAGCAAAAGTAACTTAAAAGTAAAAGTGGTCCAAACTAAAGTTGATTTTGACGTTTTCTTCTTCACCAAGTATTGACAAAAATCATATGAATACAAACACCATAACTAAACTTAGATTCATAACCTCAAACTCAAGATCCATTGATTTAAAAACGCTCAACTTAAGATAAACGGCGAAACTGCAATTTTACTTCTACTGACTGACATGCAAGGCGGTGATTATAATGCAACTTGAAGACTTCAAACACGAAAATTAGACTAAACATAACTACAACTTCAGATCGACAACTCCATGTAAGAAAACACTCAAAACTTAAAAGCAACAACTAGATCTAATTTTCCTAGGCAGAATGAAGCAAACTCAAACCAAAGCGACATACGAAATAGAAACTTCATAATTAAAACGTTGGAACTTCACAAAGTACTTCAAAAGGCAACAGCGATGAGTGTTTGCAACAAAACCAACGACGAAAACAAGTAAAGATTAAACTAGAAAGCAAAATAACGATTGTTTGGCCACTCCGGGCGATGATACTGCTTATACTACTACGACAACTGGCTGGAACGGTGGATCGATGATTTCTCCGGCAGATTCTCGGACGTCAAATGACCATAGCTGTGGCGAGGAACGAGAGATTGGACAATGCTGAAGGACTGATCTTCTAGAGAGAATTCTACTAAGTGTGTTTTAGAACCGAGAACCAAAGGCCGAACTCTAAGAGAGAACCCTTCTCTCTCTCCAAGTGGCTTCTTTTATAGGGAGGCTTGCCCTTGCTTTTAGGGTAGACTTCCTGTGACATCCCTAACCTGAAAAATGCATCATTTTATATATATATATATATATATATATATATATATGTGTGTGTGTGTGTTGCTTTAATCATTAAGTGCTTAATTTAAGTGTGTAAATGTATAGTAATACGGGTGTGTGCATGATAATATTTTAAGTATGGAACACTATAGTACTTATAAAAGCATACGTGTACATGGACGAAATTTATTTGATTTATGTGTATATAGGTGTAGTGATTCTATTTAACTACTTATATATGGGATTTTATTTTTATATAGTATTGGTAATTATAGGGGACGACTTTGAGACCTTTTTAATTGATCAAAACTTTATCATCTATAGTATTTGAATAAATATTCTTTTATGTGTGAATACATGATTATACACGTGGAATCAAGAGAGGAAATGCATGTCATTTAATTAAGTGTATTATTTTGGAACCATGACTAAGCCTAAGCCGACTTAGTTACATATATGAGAGAGAGTATAGTTAATCAAATATGGAATAAGAAAAGAAAAAGATAGGCGACGGGCATAAGGGAATATCAATTTCGAAGAGAGACAGATGGTTGTGAATTAGAAGACGGAATTAGGAGTTCAGTTAGATTCTTGACTTAGTCAGGTGTGTATAAATCACACTTTTAATTTTACATATTTTATGTGATTGATTGCTATGTGTTAAATTAGAGTGAATATTTGAATTATATAATGTGAGACTAAAATGGTGATGTGTTATTTGATATTGATGTTGTATATGAAGTGGATATAAGATTTGTGCAATGAATATATTTATCTATAGTATTGGAATTAATTGGTGGAATATATGGATATGTAATTGGTGCAATGGACATGTTTGATGTATGGTGTTGGAATTATTCGAATCATGGGTTTAAAGAAGATATGTGATTGTCTTGCTCTGGATCTGATATACAATGGCAAAAGACTTACGGGTTATATACAATGATAATGGACCTACGGGTCAAAGAAAATATGCAAAGAGGGGCCTTCGTGGAAAGGTCAAATCAAAGAGGGACCTTCGTGGAAAGGTCAATAATGCAAAGAGGGGCCTTCGTGGAAAGGTCAAATCAAAGAGGGGCCTTCGTGGAAAGGTCAAATAATTAAAAGGGACCTGCAGGTCGTATACAATGGAAATCCCGGGCAGATACCAGGCTTGACCAGTCACAGAATAATAAATTGAACAGAGTGGCATATGCATATGTATATGAAATTGTTTCTAATATTTGTTGGTTATTGTTATATATATTGATTAAAGAATATGTTTAATTTTGAGATGTAGAATTAAAGGTAAGGTTTATATACACTGAGCTGTGGCTCGTATAAACCACTAATATTTTTCAGGAATAAGATATGAGTGAAGGATTTGGTTGAGATGAGTGATAAGTCGTATTCTAAGTCTTGGTTACTGGTCAGTATGTCGTGAAATGCATGTATTATCTGCAAAACAGTTGCTTAAGTGTGCAGGATTAAAGGATCCAAGTCGGTAGGAGACGATTCGGGTGACGCAAGTGAAAAGGGCGCCAAGAAGGGTGCGATACGACCAGGATGCATGCCAGAGAGAAGGCTCGAGATGGAGAAGGAGGATAGCTGGGGTGATCATTGACAAGGGCAAAAAGGTCAAAACGCGGGAGAAATCTACCCTAAAAGCAAGGGCAAGCCTCCCTATAAAAGAAGCCACTTGGAGAGAGAGAAGGAGTTCGACAATCACACTTAGAGTTGGTTCCTTAGAGTTCGGTTAGAAGTTCTCGGTTCTCAACACACTTAGTAGAATTCTCTCTAGAAGATCAGTCCTTCAGCATTATCCTACCTCTCGTTCCTCGCCACAGCCATGGTCACTTGAGTTTGCCGGAGAAGTCATCAGTCCGCCGTTCCAGCCAGTTATCGTAGCAGTGTAGTAGTATCATCGCCCGGAGTGGCACAAGCAATCTTAATCGCTTCCTTAGTTTAAAGTTTACTTGTTTTCGTCGTTAGTTATTTGCAAACACTCATCGCTGTTGCTCTTTTGAAGTACTTTGTTATTTTCCAACATCTACATTATGAAGTTTCTATTTCGCATGTCACTTTGGTTCGAGTTTGCTTCATTCTGCCTAGGAAAGTTAGATTTAGTTGTTGCTTTCAATTTCTAAGTGTTTTCTTATCGGGAGTTGTTGATTCAAAGTGGTAGCTATGTTTAGTCAAGTTTTCGTGCACGAGTCTCTTTTCTGCGCCGTGATTACCACCTTGCATGTCAGTCAGTAGAAGTAAAGTTGCAGTTTCACTGTTTAATTTAAGTTTGAGCATTTAAATCGATGGATCTTGAGTTTGAATTTGTGAATCTGAAGTTCAGTCATGGTGTTTGTGTTTATCTGAATTCTGTTAATACTTGGTGAAGAAGAAAACGTCAAAATCAACTTTAGTTTGAACCACTTTACTTTTAAGTTACTTTTGCTTTTGTTCCCTACTTTTCAGATGTACTGCCCAGACCTGTCAGAGAACCACCCAGCCACCAAATATGCCTTGTAGTCTAAATTTCCCCTTTTAGTAACTGTCTACTTTTCATATGCCTCTGAGACACATTGTCCCCTATTTTCACGAACACTCCCACATGTCTGTTATTTTCACGCCTACTAGTCAGTAGAGTACCACCTTTATTTCCTGTCTAGGTAAAATCTCAACCCAAGCGTGGTAGCTAACCAAAACACCCAGGAAAGTCACCGCAGTTATCAAAACGTGTCCATCCTCGTGGGAATCGACTCTTACCTCCATTATACTAGCCAGTAGAAGTGGGTAGAGGAAACTTGTTTGAAGTCAGGTCCCGGTTATCGTACCAACGACTCAGCTGGGTCGGGAATCTCTTCCTGATCAGTTGGATACACTCCAAATTACATACGAAAACCACCACAACACTCGAGAGAGTGAAGGGAGACCTCCGGGCTTGTCAAAATGGCGCCGTTGCCGGGGATGGATGGCGTTCATACCTGTTATTGTGTGTGATCGTTTTGGTGTACATACTTGATAAGTCGTATTCTAAGCCTTGGTTACTGGTCAGTATGTCGTGAAATACATGTATTATCTGCAAAACAGTTGCTTAAGTGTGCGGGATTGAAGGATCCAAGTCAGTAGGTGACGATTCGTGTGACGCAAATGAAAAGGGCACTAGAAGGGTGCGATACTGACCAGAATGCATGCCAGAGAAAAGGCTCGAGATGGAGAAGGAGGATAGCTGAGATGATTATTTTACAAGGGCAAAAAGGTCAAAATGCGGGAGAAGTCTACCCTAAAAGCAAGGGCAAGCCTCCCTATAAAAGAAGCCATTTGGAGAGAGAGAAGAAGATCGGTTCGGAGTTTGACAATCACTTAGTAGAATTCTCTCTAGAAGATCCATCCTTCAGCATTATCCTACCTCTCGTTCCTCGCCACAGCCATGGTCACTTAACGTCCAAGAGTCTGCCGGAGAAGTCATCAGTTCGCCTTTCCAGCCAGTTGTCGCAGTAGTATAGTAGTATCATCGCCCGGAGTGGCACAAACAATCTTAATCACTTTCTTAGTTAAAGTTTACTTGTTTTCATCGCTAGTTATTTTGCAAACACTCATCGTTGTTGCTCTTTTTGAAGTACTTTGTTAAATTCCAGCTGTTACGTTATGAAGTTTCTATTTCTCATGTCACTTTGGTTTGAGTTTGCTTCATTCTGCCTAGGGAAGTTAGATTTAGTCATTGCTTTCAATTTCTAAGTTTTATTTCTTGTCGAGAGCTGTTGATTTGATGTTGTAGCTAAGTTAGTCAAGTTTTCGTGCATGAGTTTCTTTTCTGCGCCGTGATTATCACCTTGCATGTCAGCCAGTAGAAGTAAAGTTGCAGTTTACCGTTTAATTCAAGTTTAAGCATTTTAATCGATGGATCTTAAGTTTGAATTCATGAATCTGAAGTTTAGTTATGGTGTTTGTGTTTATCTGAATTCTGTCGATACTTGGTGAAGAAGAAACGTCAAAATCAACTTTAGTTTGAACCACTTTTACTTTTAAGTTACTTTTTACTTTTGTTCCCTACTTTTCAGAGGTACTATCCAGACTTGTCAGAAAGCCCCCAGCCATCAGATACACTTTGTTTTCTAACTTTCCTCTTTTAGTAACTGTCTACTTTCCGTATGTCTCTGATACACCTTGTCCCCTACTTTCACGAACACTCCCATACGTCTGATATTTTTCCGCCTACTAGTCAGTAGAGTACTTCCTTATTTCCTGTCTAGGTAAAATCTCAACCCAAGCGTGGTAGCTAACCAAACACCCAGGAAAGTCACCACAGTTATCTAAACGTGTCCATCCTCGTGGGATTCGACCCTTACCTCCGCTATACTAATCAGTAGAAGTGGGTTGAGGAAATTTGTTTGAAGTCAGGTCTCGGTCGTCGTATCAACGACTCAGCTGGGTCGGGAATCTCTTCCTGATCAGTTGGATACACTCCAATTCCATATGCGAAACCATCGAGGACCAAGAACCTAGAGACCATGCACTTCAAAATGGCGCCGTTGCCGGGGATGGATGGCGTTCATACCTGTTATTGTGTGTGATCTTTTTGGTGTACATACTGTTTATAATTTTTCTTTTCTTTTTATTTTCAGTTTATGAGAAGTGGCTCGGCTCCTGGCCAGTGGAGACCAAGGATACTTCCCAGAGGAACAATACTCGTTACTACTCGTTCTGGCCTGTCGACAGCACTGTCCGACCTGGGCACGAGTAGCGACGAAGAAAAAGAGGAGCTAGAGTACCAGCTCCCGGAGCTTCCACTCCAACCAGTAAGGACATTAGTGAGGATGGCTGACCATGGTGAGGACGATCCCGAGCTTGCGACACTTACCGCACATGCCGACGGAGACCCCCCACAAGCCATAGTGGCCACCCCAGGCCAGACCGCCTGTGATGTGAAACCCCACGTTATCGCAATCTTACCGACGTACTGTGGGAAGAGCTACGAGGGACCATACGAATTTTTAAATGAGTTCTGCAAAATCTGTAAGGCACAGAGGCGGCCAGCAGGAGCGAGCGAGGACGATTACAGCGACTGAAGGCCCTGCCCTTTGTCCTAAAGGGAGAGGCCAACACTTGGTTCATGCGCCTGCCAGCCGACTCTATCAATACATGGGCCGATTTCAAGTCAGTTTTCCTAGCCGAGTTTTTCCCGTCTTCGAAGACAAGTGCATTGAAGAGGAAAATATCGTGCATAAGGCAAGAATATGATGAAACCCTGAGCGAGTACTGGGAGAAGTACATGAGCCTTCTGGAGTCATGCCCCAACCATCGCATGAAGGAGATAGAGGTGCACCACACCTTCTATGAAGGAATGAACAAGGAAACCAAGGATCTGGCGAATTCATCATCCGGAGGCGATTTCACACAGTTGAGAGTAAGTGAAGCCAAGAAGGTGTTACGCAAGCTGTTGAATGCAAAAAAAGACGTACGACAACGCGAGAGATGGGTACAGCAGAGAAAGGGTAGCAAGTGCTTCGGCTACTGACCAGGAGGAACGGATGGATTTGAAGATGGAGGAATTAAAGAAGGAGTTGCTGACTGCAATCAAGCAGAACACTTCACCACCTTCTCCAACTGGAGGCCAAGAAGCCCCAACACTACCATATGATCAGCCGGACAACTCGCTGGATGTGGAGCAAGCAAATGCCGTAGGATACTACAATTCCAATGGCAATTGGATTCCGGGGAAACAAAGAGATGCACCGTGGAGGGACCACCAAAATTTCCGATGGGGAGATGGAAATCAGAATCAGAACCAAAATCAGGCTCCAAATCAACCCAACCCCCAACCGAACCAATATCCCAACCGTGGCCCAACAAACCCTGACTACCAGTCTAACTGGGTAGGAAGAAACCAGCATCCTCAGAACCAAAACTCTCAAAACCAAAACCCGAACCCTACCTATGTGCCACCCCATCAGCGAAACTACCAAAACCAAAACCAAACCAAAACCAGAACCAGAACCAATTTAACCCAGGGCCTCAACATAACACCCACCACCAAAACCAAAGTCAAGTACCAGCACAACCACGACCAGTATAACCCTCCTGCCCAGTATAGCCCAGTACCCACCGAACCAAAACCAACAAAATTTCTCAGGCTACCAGTCAAACCCGCCACCTCAGTATAACCAGCACCGGGGCTCGAACCAATTCCATCACCCAAACAGGTCAAGGAGGTCTATGGAAGACATGATGGGGGAGATGCTTGCCTCGCAGCAAAGCATTAAAAATGACTTGCAGTCCAGTAATGAAACAATGCAATGAATGCAAAGTGCCCAGAAGGAGCTAGGGCAAACATGGATATGATGAACAGGCAGTTGGCCCAGCTTGCTAACTCGGTGGGCGAAATGAAAGGGAACTCAGGGAAACTCCCATCTACAGTCCATGTACCTGAAAAGGCAAATGTGAGCAAAATTACACTGCGGTCCGGGACAGCCTATAATGGACCTCAGCTCGAGAACCCTGTTGGGGAGTCTAGTAGAGAAGAGGTGCTGAGCGACGTCGTCCCAGCAGAAGAGCTCAAGATCGGAAGAAAAGGAGGGAGAAACACAACCTGGAAATGAGCAACCGGGAGGAGTAATGCTCACATCGGAACCTCAAACCCAGGAGGAGCCAAAGGAAATTCCACAAGGACTGACTGGAGAGGCTAAGGGAGAAAAACCGTTTCCATATCGGTTTGTGACGAAGAGGAAGAAAGAAAACCCTGTGGATTTCATGTCGAACTTTGGGAAGCTGGATGTCACCATACCATTCCTCCAAGCCGTGAGACTGCCCCCTCTGGAGGAAGTTTATAAAGGAGTTCATAGCCGGGAAAGCCCAGGAGGATGGAAAGATCATGGTGGAGGGAATATTGTCAGCCATTGTACAGGAGAAGCTACCAACCAAGAGAGCCGACCCAGGTATGTTTACCCTACCCATAACAATTGGAGATGTGAAAATCGAGCATGCAATGTGTGATCTAGGAGCATCTATCAATGTTATGCCGTTATCCATTTATAATCGGTTAAAAGGGGTAAAATTGTCGAATACTAGGGTGTTGATCCAACTGGCTGATAGGTCATGTATCAATCCTGAGGGTGTGTTAGAAAATGTATTGGTCAGGATACAGAACTTTACTTATCCCGCTGATTTTTATGTCATTAAAA
Organism: Salvia hispanica; assembly: GCF_023119035.1. Classification (NCBI taxonomy): domain Eukaryota; kingdom Viridiplantae; phylum Streptophyta; class Magnoliopsida; order Lamiales; family Lamiaceae; genus Salvia; species Salvia hispanica. The sequence continues at coordinate 33,352,926 of NC_062969.1, read as the reverse complement.
TGAGTGAACCAGAAGCTAGGGAGTCTAGCGGGATATTGTTAGGAAGACCATTTTTAAGAACGGCTAAAACAATTGTGGATATGGCCGAGGGGACAATATGCATTGACTTTAATGGTGAGAAATTTGTCTTTGACATCAATGAAGCCATGAAAAAACCAATAGATTCTGAAAATCTATGTTATGTTGATGTGATTGACCCCTTAGTCCAAGAATTTTTTGAGACCGAATTATTGCAGGAAAAGCTCCAAGCCTTGGATGTGTATGCCCAGGTTGATGTGGAAGCAACTGCATGGTGTGATCTGATCAGTAGCCGAGGGTTGACTGACGAAGAGATCGAAGAAGCAATTACGGAATTCTGTCAGAAGTCAGAACTAGCAGGATCCGTAGGGGCCGTTGTACCGGCCAGTATGGAGGAAAAATCAGATGCTGAACAAGAGCAAGAGGAGGATTCAAAGAAAGAACCCTTTACCTACAGACACACTGCCCCCGCAAGTGGAGTTGAAAAAGTTGCCAGCGAATCTTAAGTATGCCTACCTAGGGGAGGGAGACTCATTCCATGTAATCCTCAATAGCGGGCTGACTGAAGAGCAAGAGGCAAGGCTACTAACCGTGCTGGGCAAAAACAAGAAGGCTATTGGATGGAGCCTTACGGACCTGGTAGGTATAAGCCCGAATGTCTGCATGCACCACATTAGGCTGGAGGATGGAGCCAAGGCGCATAGAGATTCTCAAAGGAAGGTGAACCCAAACATGCGAGAAGAGATACTAAAGGAAATCTTGAAGTTGCTCTCACTGGGCATTATATATTCAGTACCATATAGTGAATGGGTTAGCCCAATCCATATGGTCCCCAAGAAGTCAGGGATCCAAGTGATTAAGAATGAGAGAAATGAGCTAGTTCCCACCAGACTAGTTACCAGGTGGCGAATGTGCATAGATTACCGAAAGCTGAACAATGCAACCAGGAAGGACCATTTCCCCTTTCCATTCATCGATCAAATGCTGGAGCAACTGGCTGGGAGGAAGTACTTCTGCTTTTTGGATGGGTACAGTGGTTACTTTCAAATCGATGTGGACCCGGAGGACCAGGATAAGACCACGTTCACTTGTCCGTTTGGAACCTATGCGTATAGGCGTATGCCATTTGGTCTATGCAACGCCCCCGGTACTTTCCAACGGTGCATGATGAGCATATTCTCGGATTTGATTGAAGATTGTATAGAGATCTTTATGGATGATTTCACTGTCTATGGAGACTCTTTCGACTCGTGCTTGCAACATTTGAATGTGGTACTAGAAAGAGTCTGGTTTTAAATTTTGAGAAATGCCAATTCATGGTTACAGAAGGAATTGTTTTAGGACACGTGGTGTCAGAAAAGGGGATCTAGGTGGATCAAGCTAAAGTGGATGTCATATCCAAACTACCCTTCCCTACTGATCAGAAAGGAATAAGAGGTTTCCTTGGCCATGCTGGATTTTATCGAAGATTTATCAAGGATTTCGCCAAGATTGCCCAACCTCTTACCAGGCTTCTCCAGAACGAGGTGGAGTTCGTCTTCGATGAGCATTGCAAGGCTGCCTTCAACCTCCTTAAGGAAAGATTGATTTCTGCACCGATCATTCAGGCTCCTGACTGGGATCACCCCTTCGAGGTGATGTGCGAAGCTAGTGACTATGCAGTGGGGGCCGTACTGGGTCAGAAGATCGATGGGAAAAGGTACGTGATATTCTATGCATCAAAAACCTTAAATCAAGCCCAACGGAATTATGACACCACCGAGAAGGAGATGTTGGCGGTTGTCTATTCATTCGAGAAGTTAAAGCAGTACCTACTGGGATCCAGAGTCATCGTCTATACTGATCATGCGGCGATCAAATATCTCATTGCAAAGAAGGAGTCAAAGCCCCGACTGATCAGATGGGTGCTGCTTTTACAAGAATTCGACTGGGAGGTAGAAGACAAAAAGGGAGTTGAAAACAAGGTAGCGGACCACTTGAGCAGAATAATACAAGAAGGGAACAGTGAAGATGTGAGGGATCGATTCCCGGAAGAGCATTTGTGTGAAGTGATTTTCTCCACAAGGAAGATCGATTGGGAAGAAGTGATGAGACTCACTGGTCAGGACGCAACAACCAAGGGCAAGGAGAAAGTGGGACAGGAACCCTGGTATGCGGACTTGGAAAACTACCTAGTAACAGGAGAGCTGCCAATGGTGCCAAACGTGACAAAGGCTCAGAGGATGAAGATCAAGAGCGAAGCAAAGTATTATTTCTGGGACGACCCATACTTGTGGAAGGCAGGAACAAACCATGTCATTAGAAGATGTGTTCCTGACTGGGAGCAACGGGATGTACTGACGCACTGCCACTCCTTGGCATGTGGAGAACATTTTGGGCCAAGAAAGACTGCCAGGAAAGTGCTAGATAGCGGATTCTACTGGCCGACCCGAATAGAGATGCATACGAGTTCTGCAAGGGCTGTGACCGTTGCCAACTGACCGGTGGGATCTCCGTGAGGGATGAAATGCCGCAAGTTCAAGTAATAGTTTGTGAAGTGTTCGACATCTGGGGTATGGACTTCATGGGTCCTTTTCCCTCATCTTATGGGAACTCCTACATCCTGGTGGCAGTTGACTACGTATCAAAATGGATAGAAGCCAATGCCACAAGCACTTGTGAATCTAAGGAAGTCACCAAGTTCCTCAAGAGTCATATATTCAGCCGATTTGGGATACCAAGGGCAATCATCTCCGATCAAGGGACTCACTTCTGCAACCGAACGGTTGAAGCATTGATGAAGAAGTACGGAGTTCATCACCGCCTATCCAGTCCTTACCACCCTCAAGCCAACGGGCAAGCAGAGATCTCAAACAGGGAAATAAAGAGCATTTTAGAGAAGACAGTCAACCCCTCCAGAAAAGATTGGAGCATGAGGTTGGAAGATGCTCTGTGGGCATATCGGACAGCCTACAAAACTCCTATAGGGATGTCCCCCTATCGCATCGTCTTTGGGAAGATGTGTCACTTGCCGGTGGGAATTGAACACCGAGCATACTGGGCAATACAACAGGTTAATGTGGATGCTAAGGCCTATGAAGAGGAAAGGAAGCTACAACTACAAGAGCTGGAAGAACTCAGATTGGAGTCGTTCGACTCAGCCATGTGGTACAAGGAGAAAACAAAGATGTGGCACGACAAAAATCTGAGAACCAAGGATCTCCAAGTTGGTCAGAAAGTACTACTCTTCCAGTCAAGATTGAAGCTAATGCCAGGAAGCTCAAATCCAAATGGGCAGGACCTTACATTATCACTGCATTACGTGCTAATGGAGCGGTCGAGATTTCAGGGAGTATCCCTAAATCCGAACCTTTTGTCGTTAATGGACATAGATTAAAAATATATAGGGAAAATGAAGAGATGTGTGTAGTGGAAGAAATTCCACTACACTCTAATGGCATCTAAATGACCAGTAGAAAAGGGGTTTGGAGTTTCACCTGGTCAACATCATATGATCTGAACTTACTGACCTGGTAAAACTTCAAATACCCTTAGCAATGATGTAAATATTGTAAATATTTAGTAAATTAACTTAAGTTAAAAAGGAAAACAGCAAAAAGATTTTCGGATCTTAAATATTAATTCAGAGCCCGTACTGATCAGAGAATACTATTTGGGTGAAACTCTGAATTATATTAAAGAGCCATTTAATTTCTTATTTTCTAATTCTAGCAAACTAAGAAAAAGGGGGATGGGTAAAGTTTGAATTTTTGGGGTGTTGCTGCTTTGCAGGCGAGTGCAGAGGCTGGGAGGCGCGTGAAGTAAGGACGTGACAAGCAACGTCCAATCAGCTGCCAGCAAGCGCAACCGCCTTCCACACGAAGCATCTCGACCGGGCGACCGTTTACCACCGGTCAAAACCCTCTACTACCCAACCCTCTATAAAATACCAAACCGCCTACTCCCCTTTACTTTACAAACCCTTACCTGCATTCTCTCACCCACAACCACCACCCCACTCCGAAAACCACCACCCACTACAGAAACCATCGTTAACCACCACCAGCACATCCATGGCAAAGAGAAAGGCAACCAACAACCCAGCATCTACCACCGGCGAAGCCCCGTCAGAAGTCCAGCCAAAAACCGAGTCGCGGCCGCCAAGCCCACAACGATCACAACCACCGCCGACGACACAAATTCCGGCGATGGTTCCATTAGACACACTGGCGGCGTTTCTAAGGAAACAAGACCCCAACAGAGACTGGACAACAACCCTACCGCGATTTAGCCTAACCGGAGGAATGCCGGCGACATCAAACCCTACCCCAACTGCAACCATAGAAAACCCACCCACCACCACCCCACGAACCTCAATTCCGACATCCGAACAGATTTCCACAACAGTAAACGCACATTCAGAACCCTCCCACCCTTCTCTCATACACCAACAAACAGAGCCGCTAGACGTCAGCCCTCTTTCCGCCTATCAAGATCCGAACTGGGGAGAAACAGAAGAAAAGGAGAGTGGGGGGAGAGCAAGCGAGAGCGAGAAAGGTGAAGCAGAGGAGATAATGGCCACTGAGGCCAAAATCGATGAAGCAGAGAGGGAGGAGATAGATCTGAACGCAATGGCCAGGAAGCAGGGGTTAATGACGAAAGATGAGTTCCAAGCGGTTTTGGGCAAGGGGGATAGGATTGTGGTAAAACCTGAAGGGGTGGCTGAGGTACTGGACCTCGCATCTCAGGCAGTAGGGAAGGGGGAAGAAACAAAAGAAGCGGAAAGGTCGGAAGGGGTAGCCCACCAATCAGTAGAGGAGAAGACAGACGAACAACCGAAAAAGGCCGAACAACTTGAGGAGGAGAGGCAAGAGCCAGAAACACATCAAGAGGAAGCCTCACTGGTAACTAAATCGAAACCAGTAAAGAGGAAGCTAGTGTTGAAAAATGACCCCAAGGCAGAAAGGCAGAAACCCCAAAGAGTGTCACAGCGATGCTTAGGAAAGTGGACGTCCAACAAGGCAGGAGCAAACACAGCAGCAGATGCAGTGGAGGTTTCGAGTGAAGACGAGAAGACTACTCCTACAAAACCTGGGGAGGAGCCCTCGAATGCTAGCCAGGAGGACACCCAAATGGCAACAGGGACAGTATCAGCAACGTCAACTGACCAGGAGGAGAATACTGACAAGGTGGCTGAGGGTCTGGACCTCGCATCAGAGTCAGTAGGTAGGGAGGAGGCAGCAAGAAGTGATACTAGTGCCCCCATGGTGGCCAAGCCTACCGCCCAGGAGGACATCTCAACACAAGCCGACGAAGAAGCAGAGGCAATGGAAATCGAAGAAAGCAAGTACATTCAAGAAAGGAAGAGGAAGGGGAAAGCCCCTGTCAAGAAGAAACAAGTCATGAAGAAACAGCGCACTGCCAATGCCAGCATAGTGATCAGAGAGCCGGAAGAGAAAGGAAGATCAAGCGACGGCGACTACACTTCCAGCGAGGAGTCTGACTCGGAGAGTGATATCTCTCTGGAAGGAGACGACTATCATGAGCAGCAGCTCCCCGACAACCACCTTGAACTAGTCCATCCTCCGGTAGAGAGGATCGTGTACCGGCGGTGGAGGGTAACGCTCACCGATGAGCTTATGGAGGACATGAAGCACTACGACACCAAAAAGCTTCAAGACGCATTTGACGACAAGGATGACAGTAGCAAGCAAGTCAAATGCGGAAAGGTACTCCATATACCCTCTTTGGATGAGTTGTCTGTTCGTGATTCCTTCCTGGCCAGTATGGAAACATTGGGTTTTGAATGGCTGTTAGAGAATAGGGACCCAGAGATATCTGTGAGATTAGCAAAGGAGTTCTTCACCACGTTTAGGTTCCAACTCACTACGGACCTAGACGAGGTGTCAATTTCCTTTAGGATATTCGGTGGAGAACTGTCCATGAGCCTGATAGAGTGGATTGTGCGACTGGGTATGTGTAGCCTGGAGGAGGCTATAGGACCAGACTGGAGAAGCCGTGAGAGGGGGGTACCGAGGCAACATATAGAATTTGAGCCCCGGGAAGCCTGGGAGGAGCTAACCCACCCGGATGCTGGCTAGTTTGCCTCCACTAAATCCAGATCCACCCACTTCAACAACTCCATGCTAAGATTAGTGCAGCTCTACTTAGGCTATAACCTACTGGGGCAGAGCAACTCCGCTGCAAGAACGTCCATGACCGAATTGTACTTGGTATGGTGCGCTAAACGTGGAAGAAAACTGCACTTGGGATTTTGGACAGCCTACCAATGCCACCTGATAGCCACCTACCCAGCCAGAAACTTGTCGCTCTGCCACATACTAGGAGCCTTCGTGCGCAACAACATCATCATAACAGAGGCAGAAGACCTGTCTCCAATGTACATGGTCGACGCTCCTGGCCTGTTTGATATACCCTTCTTCGTCCGCACCAACTTGGTATACTACAGAGAAGGAGTACCCCAGTTCTACCAAATGGGAGAAGCCCCTGGAGGAAGGGCACAACAAGGCCAGGAGGTGCAAGCTATCCAGCTCGACCAAGCACAGAGGCTGAGGCAAGAAAATCTGGAGCGGGCAATGACTGAGCTGGCTGAGGAGAATAGACAATCGCGGGCAGAGATGGCGAAGCTGACAACCCTAATGGAGAGCATCCTAAAGGAGTTGGCAAGAGGGAAAGCAAGCAGTGGAGCTGGAACAAGCGGACATGGAGGACAGGAAGAAGAACCCACCGGACCTGAGGAAGAAGAAGGCAATGGACAACAGGAGGATGATGACAACCAACCCGGACATACTGAAGAAGAACCAACGGACCCACCTGCACAGAACCCTGCACCAAGAAGGAGCAGGAGGAACATCTGACCGAACCACCCCCAACTGACCAGTTAGTTTTCTTTTTAATTTTTAAGTTTTTTTTTTCTTTTGTTTATGTTTTCGTACTTTTATTAAATAGTTAGAATTATATGTTTTAATTGTGAGTAAACCCCATTCATAACACTTAGCCTATTTAATAGTCTAAGTGTGAGAAGTAAAGGGTTTGCTCCTTTGGTGCATGTATGTTTATTATGTTTTTCTTTGTGTTTTGTCGTGGGCATGTTACCTCACACTTAGCCTACTGCGTAGTCTAAGTGTGAGGAGTTTATATGTTTATATTTCATGTTTGTAAATATTTTGCTCTACTTTGTTTATAAATCTAGGTATATATCTGAAACTCTCCCACTTAGCCTATTGCATAGTCTAAGTGTGAGAAGTTTTTAGATATAATATGTGTTTGTTATAAGTGTGTGTCCGTCATACTAGCCATTCCCAATTTTCACTTCACAGCCCGTATCTGGGGCAGACACTTGTGAAGTGAGAGGGGGAGCAAATGGCCAGTATGACATGTATATATGTGTTATTTGAGTCAGTGCATGTTAGTTTTTTTTAGGTTTGTTTAGGTCTAGGAATTATGTGTTATGTTTTATGAATGGGCTTAAAACTCAACTGCCTCGAACTGACGGTGAGGGGAATTGAGGGAGATAAGGCATGCCGGAAAACAGAAACCACCCCCTCCAGTAACCCCTAGTCAGTATAGATGATGCAAGTATGAAGGAAAAACCCATCCCTTAGGTCAGACACGAAAGCCCTCTTAAAAGGTGAGTTAGAAACCCCAAAGTGGAACTACTTTCCACTAAATACTGAAAAAAAAAAAGAAGAGAGGCTACCACATGATGTCTAGGGCAAGGTGACCGCGTGTAGCAAACCCTGAAGGCAGTAGGAAACCCCCTTGAAAAAAAAAAAAAAAAAAAGAAAAAACAAAAGAAAAACCTACCCTTAGAACCCCATTTTCTAGCCTAACTTATATCCCGAAATAACCCATCAGCCACTGGAACTGTGTGCGTGCAAGGCGTGAGGCAAGGAAGCAACTGCCCAGGAGGACATACAAAAGGAACCAGCTGAAGAAAAGAAAAACAAAGAAAGAAGGAGAAAATCGATCTGAAGTTTCCAGATCCAAAAAAAAATAGAAGAAGGAATAAGGGTGGCAAAGCAAGGGCAAGCCTCCCTATAAAAGAAGCCACTTGGAGAGAGAGAAGGAGTTCGACAATCACACTTAGAGTTGGTTCCTTAGAGTTCGGTTAGAAGTTCTCGGTTCTCAACACACTTAGTCGAATTCTCTCTAGAAGATCAGTCCTTCAGCATTATCCTACCTCTCGTTCCTCGCCACAGCCATGGTCACTTGACGTCCAAGAGTTTGCCGGAGAAGTCATCAGTCCGCCGTTCCAGCCAGTTATCGTAGCAGTGTAGTAGTATCATCGCCCGGAGTGGCACAAACAATCTTAATCGCTTCCTTAGTTTAAAGTTTACTTGTTTTCGTCGTTAGTTATTTGCAAACACTCATCGCTGTTGCTCTTTTGAAGTACTTTGTTATTTTCCAACATCTACATTATGAAGTTTCTATTTCGCATGTCACTTTGGTTCGAGTTTGCTTCATTCTGCCTAGGAAAGTTAGATTTAGTTATTGCATTCAATTTCTAAGTGTGTTCTTATCGGGAGTTGTTGATTTAAAGTGGTAGCTATGTTTAGTCAAGTTTTCGTGCATGAGTTTCTTTTCTGCGCCGTGATTACCACCTTGCATGTCAGTCAGTAGAAGTAAAGTTGCAGTTTCACTGTTTAATTTAAGTTTTAGCATTTAAATCGATGGATCTTGAGTTTGAATTTGTGAATCTGAAGTTCAGTCATGGTGTTTGTGTTTATCTGAATTCTGTTAATACTTGGTGAAGAAGAAAACGTCAAAATCAACTTTAGTTTGAACCACTTTACTTTTAAGTTACTTTTGCTTTTGTTCCCTACTTTTCAGATGTACTGCCCAGACCTGTCAGAGAACCACCCAGCCACCAAATATGCCTTGTAGTCTAAATTTCCCCTTTTAGTAACTGTCTACTTTTCATATGCCTCTGAGACACATTGTCCCCTATTTTCACGAACACTCCCACATGTCTGTTATTTTCACGCCTACTAGTCAGTAGAGTACCACCTTTATTTCTGTCTAGGTAAAATCTCAACCCAAGCGTGGTAGCTAACCAAAACACTCAGGAAAGTCACCGCAGTTATCAAAACGTGTCCATCCTTGTGGGAATCGACCCTTACCTCCATTATACTAGCCAGTAGAAGTGGGTTGAGGAAACTTGTTTGAAGCCAGGTCCCGGTTATCGTACCAACGACTCAGCTGGGTCGGGAATCTCTTCCTGATCAGTTGGATACACTCCAAATTACATACGAAAACCACCACAACACTCGAGAGAGTGAAGGGATACCTCCGGGCTTGTCAATGAGTCGTAGGAATTCCATATGTTATTAGGGTCGGCGGCTGACGCATTTTGGCAACTTCTCTTCCTTATCATTTTTGCATATAAATAAGCGTATAGTATATAGAGTGGTGAGAGGATCCCACTACAGTTTAGAATGTTTGAAATATGTACTTGATAAATAGTGGATTTTGAAACAATATAATATGTGCGCTTTATGTACTCGAAATGTGGATTATTTGTTATAAATTTTGAATTTATTTATAGTAAATACATACGTCATAAGGGTTGAGGTGTGACAGTTTAGGTGGTATCAGAGCGGGGATAGAATCCCACTGGGACATAGCATTCAGGTATATCATATGATACGGATTAGTTATAAGTTGCACATGCATTTGAATTATCATGAACATGTGTCACTGAGAGAAGGGTCAGCCGCCCTGCATCATCAATTAATTGTAGAAACATCTCATATATATGCTGCATCATATGAGGATCTCTATTAAATACCTAGGCTTTTTGGAACAAAGAGTACATAGACCAATGATGAGGTAAAGAGGTAGAAAATTTAAAGAGCTCGGAAAAGTAGAAGTTGTTGATTTTATGGGACTAATCTGACTGAGGCTGGGATATAGTTAAAAGTGATAGAACCGGTGTTCAATCAGATGAGTTGTATGTCAGAAGAAGGTTTTGATTATAGGGTATCTCTTCTTTGAAGCAATACTTACTCTTGGTGGGAAACAGTCCCACAAGCTATGATACAACCTCTGGTATTCAGTTCAGACGATTTTTCTAGAGAACTCAATGCTAAATATATGCAAAGAAGTGTATTGTGATAAGAAGCAGAGAAGGTTTTGTCTTTAATCAATGAACTATGTTTGTTGATTATGAGCTAACATTATTTCAATATACTCGGTTTTCTAGAGAAGGTGTTGCGAGTTAATTCAATTGAGCTGCCAGCGGATATTGATTCTCTTATTCATACACAAGTTTTGATATTATTATAGGTATAGATTGGTTTTCACTTCATCGAACCAAGGTAGCTTGTCAAGTAAAAGAAATGGTAATACAGTCATCGAGACGGGATCGAGTGATATTTTACGGTAATCAATATATTGTTCCAGGTTTTCTTATATTATCTAGATCGGCTTTTTGATTTATTGGTAGTGCAGATTTATCTGGATTTTCACCTTATCATGAGACATATTTCTTTATTAAGCACTGCATTTATTTTTATGAAGAATTTAAGAATCAGTTACAAGAGTTGTCTGGTAGGAGATTTATATGACCCTGTGTTTCATCTTGGAGTGCACCAATATCATATTTGAAGAAGAAAGGCTGCACATTGCGACTTATATACACTATTGAATGTCGAATCAAGTGACAGTGAAGAATAAAATTCATTATCGAGAATCAAAGACTTGTTTGATCAGTTTCAAGAGTCTCTCAACCATTATTGGAACGTCAGTATTTCAAGTTCGACGAGATGAACAATTCTATGCTAAGTTGAGTAAGGTGAGTTTTTGCTAGAACATGTGGTATTGTTGGGACACGTGGTGTCAGGTCATGGAATAGAAGTGGATCTACAAAAGATTGAACTGGTTTTCAACTGGAAATTTTTATCGATTATTATTCAATTGATAATGAAGTTAGTACGACAGAATTCTTCTTTTGTATGGAGTGAAGCATTTCAAAAGAGTTTTAATGAGTGGAAGCATCGGTTGAATATGTCACCTGTTTTGGTTATCTCCGTAGGTACAAGATATTATGTTATTTATAGTGATGCATTGAAACATGGATTTGGTTATCTTTTGACTTAATGGAAAGTTTATTGCTTATGCGTCGTAACAATTGCAAGTACATGAAGCTTCTTATTCTGTTCAAAATCTGTTATTAGCTACATTATTTTGCTTTGAAGATTTGGCATCATTATCTGCAGGAACGCTTATATGGTATTCTAGTATCTTATATATTGACAGAGATCCACGATTTACTATCTCAGTCTTGATAATGTCTTTTTTGTGAGTTTCACCTCAGAAAGGAGTCACGCAATTCGAGCAAAAAGGTAAGTTGAGTCCTCATTATATTGAACCGTGGGATATTGTTGAAAGAGTTGGACCATTGGCGTATAGGTTAACATTACCTCCAGAGTTGACACAGATTCATAATATTTTCTATGTTAGTAGGATTCGGCTTTATCGATCTGATCTTTCACATGTTATGAAAGATTCTGGTATACAGATTCCTGAAAATTTGAGTTATATAGAAGAACCTGTTGACCGCCAGATGAAACAATTGCGAAGAAAAGATATTCCAATGGTAAAAGTTATTTGGCAAAATCATGTAATCGAAGAGGTGACATGGGAAACAGAGGAAAATATGAGAAAGAACTATCCACATCTATTTACTGGTTAGCAGTTTCTTTGAGTACGTTAACAGCGGAGTGAATTTTGCCGACAAAATTCATAAAGGGGGGAAGAATTGTGACATCCCTAACCTGAAAAATGCATCATTTTATATATATATATATATATATATATATATATATATATATATATATGTTTTTTTTTATATAAGTACATTTTTTTTATATATTTTTAATTGAACAATAAATATTATATAATATATATCTATATATATATATATATGTTGCTTTAATAATTAAGTGCTTAATTTAAGTGTGTAAATGTATAGTAATACGGGTGTGTGCAATATAATATTTTAAGTATGGAACACTATAGTACTTATAAAAGCATACGTGTACATGGACGAAATTTATTTGATTTATGTGTATATAGGTGTAGTGATTCTATTTAACTACTTATATATGGGATTTTATTTTTATATAGTATTGGTAATTATAGGGGACGACTTTGAGACCTTTTTAATTGATCAAAACTTTATCCTCTATAGTATTTGAATAAATATTCTTTTATGTGTGAATACATGATTATACACGTGGAATCAAGAGAGGAAATGCATGTCATTTGATTAAGCGTATTATTTTGGAACCATGACTAAGCCTAAGCCGACTTAGTTACATATATGAGAGAGAGTATAGTTAATCAAATATGGAATAAGAAAAGAAAAAGATAGGCGACGGGCATAAGGGAATATCAATTTCGAAGAGAGACAGATGGTTGTGAATTAGAAGACGGAATTAGGAGTTCAGTTAGATTCTTGCCTTAGTCAGGTGCGTATAAATCACAATTTTAATTTTATATATTTTATGTGATTGATTGCTATGTGTTAAATTGGAGTGAATATTTAAATTATATGATGTGAGACTAAAATGGTGATGTGTTATTTGATATTGATGTTGTATATGACGTGGATATAAGATTTGTGCAATGAATATATTTATCTATAGTATTGGAATTAATTGGTGGAATATATGGATATGTAATTGGTTCAATGGACATGTTTGATGTATGGTGTTGGAATTATTCGAATCATGGGTTTAAAGAAGATATGTGACTGTTTTGCTCTGAATCTGATATACAATGGCAAAAGACCTACGGGTTATATACAATGATAATGGACCTACGGGTCAAAGAAAATATGCAAAGAGGTGCCTTCGTGGAAAGGTCAAATCAAAGAGGGGCCTTCGTGGAAAGGTCAAATGATTAAAAGGGACCTGCAGGTCGTATACAATGGAAATCCCGGGCAGATACCAGGCTTGACCAGTCACAGAATAATAAATTGAACAGAGTGGCATATGCATATGTATATGAAATTGTTTCTAATATTTGTTGGTTATTGTTATATATATTGATTAAAGAATATGTTTGATTTTGAGATGTAGAATTAAAGGTAAGGTTTATATACACTGAGTTGTGGCTCATATAAACCATTAATATTTTTCAGGAATAAGATATGAGTGAAGGATTTGGTTGAGATGAGTCGTAGGAATTCCATATGTTATTAGGGTCGGCGGCTAACGCATTTTGGCAACTTCTCTTCCTCATCATTTTTGCATGTAAATAAGTGTATAGTATATAGAGTGGTGAGAGGATCCCACTACAGTTTAAAATGTTTGAAATATGTACTTGATAAATAGTGGATTTTGAAACAATATAATATGTGCGCTTTATGTACTCGAAATGTGGATTATTTGTTATAAATTTTGAATTTATTTATAGTAAGTACATACGTCATAAGGGTTGAGGTGTGACACTTCCTTCAAGTTTTGACTTTTATGCCCTTGTTAATGATCATCCCAGCTATCCTTCTTCTCCATCTCGAGCCTTTTCTCTGGCATGCATCCTGGTCAGTATTGCACCCTTCTAGCGCCCTTTTCACTTGCGTCACCTGAATCATCTCCCACTGACTTGGATCCTTTAATCCTACACACTTGAGCAACTGTTTTGCAGATAATACATGCATTTCACGACATACTGACCAGTAACCAAGGCTCAGAATACGACTTATCACCTATTCGGCAATCGGCGGTAGACCTCCCACTCCATCTCATTGTTGTTCTTCTTCTTCGTCGGGGTAGTAGTCTTGGTCCGTTTGTACTTGGGTGTTCCAATCTAGCTCTTGGTTTCTAATGTTAGCCGAACACCATCGTCAAGTAACATGGTGGCTTCCATATTTTGGTCGGATAGTCTACTTTTTCTATCATCCAAGACGTTGCCTCCAACACTAAAAGCGGACTCGACGGCGACAGTGGAAGCCGGAATTGAAAAAATCTCCTTGGCCATTGATGCAAGGATGGGAAAATCTTTCTCATGTGTTCCCCACCAATCGAGAACGTCGATTTGGTTGGGAACGGGACCTTCATCTTCATTCAAAGAAAAGCGTGAGTCAAAATATAAATCTAACTCACTTACCGTACTCCTTGCCGACGAACTGCCGCTGGTGGTGTAACCGTATAGGTCGGCCAATTGAGATTGTGCGTCGGGGTCATCAACTTGAAAAAACCCAAAACTGTGTTGTTGATGAGGGGTGGGTCGTTGTCTCACTTGGTGGGTACTGTTGTACTTGGCTTCGTATTCGACAAAGAAAGTTCGCAACTCAAACTCAAATGCATGTTTGATGACGGAGAGATTGGGGAGGTTTATTTGGAATGTCTCGGACAAACGTATGTTGTTGTCCTCATTGTCATCCGATTGCAAAGACCGAAGTGGTTGAAAATCAATAGAACTCAAATTGTTGTAATAAAATTCTAAAATCTTCAAGGTACCGACTAATTTCCATTTCGGATCCAAAACCTTTGCAATCAAAAACACCGTTGGAATCTCACTGAAATACTTAAGTCATTTGTCAATCATATAATATAAAACACACATCAACTCAGGATTTGAGACGGAATTTTTCATAGCCGTCTTAAAACCAAGTGATATATACATGCAATGCTCTAAAACACGAACATATGTGCAATAATAAACACCCAATAACTTTACAGTCGCATTTTTGAAACCTTTGAACAATTTAAACAAACTCATGCTTTGCTCCCAACATGCATGCGATAGATATAAATCAGGAACGGGATAAGTCCTAAAAATATCAATCAAATAATCTATATGCTCCAAAGTAGAGTTCAAACAATCATATGTGGAGTTCCATCTAGTAGACACGTCAATTGTAAAATTTGTGTACCTGATCTTCTTTTGATGACAATATTTCTTCCAAGCCTTACCAATGTGAGGACAATGTGAGATTCCAATTGATCAAATTTACGCCAGTTCTAATAGGATCAACATGTTTTTGCCACAAAGTAAGAACATCTTGTACACATAAATTTAAAATATGACAAATGCATCTTTGATGAAAGTATTTACCATTTATAACCGTGGCACAAGCCGCAATTAAGTCAGCAATACTTGCAGTGTTAGCGGTTGTATTATCAAAACCAACAGAAAAGACCTTATTGCACAATCTATATTCATTCAAAACTTGAATAATCAGAGCAGTAATTGCAGGTGCTGTGTGTGGCGTAGGAAATTGTCTAAAACCAATCAAACGCTTGTGCAACGTCCAACTATTGTCCAATATGACATGTAATGCCCATATAAGAATTTCTTTGAAAAGCATCAGTCCACACATCAGAGCAAATGTTTACTTTGTGACCCAAGGTGGACAAAAAACGTGTTACTTATTTTTGCTTCTCAAAAAATTGTCTGTTGTTAGATTTTTGATGTGAAGTTGCGGGTATTCTTTTAGCACCGACATTAAAAGCAGTTTGCATAGTAACTTCATATTTTTTGTCATCAAAAAAATTGAAAGGCAAATGCTTCATTGCAGCCCATCTAACCATAGCATCTTGGGCGACTTTATGATCATATTTAATAAGAGGCGTACCTGTTGTTTCAGACGCACCGGACGAGAAGTTTAGTTGGATTTGGGATTTGGCGGTCCCATATTCGATCGGATGCTTTGCCTTTAAATGACGATGGAGAGTACCATAGCCCCCACCGGCAAAAAAGGGGTAGGATTTATCGCAATAGTTACAATATGCGACAAATTCATTGGTCTCTTGTTGAGTGGTTGCATCTAGTACCGGGACTTTTTTATAATGTTTAACAAAAATATCCGATTTCAAGGCTTTTTTATTAGTCTTACCCCGCCCGGTTTGAGTTTCAGGAGGAGGAACCGCTTCATCATTTTCACCAACTTGTCCGGCGCTCGTCGGAGGATATTGTGCAGATCCTCCACCATTACCATCGTCGTCGTCGGATAATAAATTCACGTTGCCATAAGAGTGATAAGACTCGTAACCTTCACCGCCGGCGCCGCCACTCATGTTGCTAAGTACCATGGCAGCCCTATGATCTTTTTCGGCCTACAAATATTATATATAAAGTTATAAACGGTATAAATAATGTATAGTACCAAAAACAAGAATTTGTAAAATTAATATTCGAACAACTTACTTGCAAACGCATAGCGGTTTGTCGGGAAACCTCATCCATAACCTCACGACGACTAGGGCGCCTTGATTTCCGACGACCACTTTGATTTTGGTCTTGGGCAATTCCCTTGTCCCGATCACCACGACGACGAGATGAAGACATTTTTTGTAAATTGAAAAATAAAGAGAGAGTATAACAAGAGTAGTGATGGATGATTATGATAGACAATTGAAGTAAATTATAAGAACAATTTGCACAAATATAGTAAACAACTTGAACAATTAGAGAGAATGGAGATAGAGATGAGAGAAATTGTGAGATTGAGAAGAGAAATTCTTATTAACACAAGAATGGGATGAGTAGAAATGAAGGAGAGAGGGGGTATTTATAGGAGAAAAAATCAGATTTAATAAAATAAATTAAAAAAAAATTGAATTTCATAATTTTGAAATCGGCCGGTTTACCGCCTGAACCGCCGGTTCCTGACCGGTTTCCGACAAAACCGGCAATTTGGTCGCCGGTTTCTGACACGAAACCGCCGGTTTCTGCCCGTTCTGCCACCCTACGCTGCAACCCTACGCCTGACCGCCTGAAAAAGCTGCCGGAACCGGCGGTTTCTGGCCGGTTTTCGACCAAACCGACGATTTGGTCGTCGATTTCTGACAGAAACCGCCGGTTTCCTGCCCGTTCTGCCACCCTACGCTGCCACCACCTGCCGCCTGAAAAAGCCTGCTGGAACCGGCGAACCGTCGGTTACGGTTCTTCATTTCTTGAGAACCTGAACCGGCCCGTCGGAACCACCGAACCTTATCCGGTTCCGAACCGTTGCCGCGGTTCCTGTTCATGGTTCCGAATCGCCGGAGACGGTTCCGGGCCGGTTCAGCCGGGCCGGTTCGGTTTGGTGACCTCTAACCTTAGAGATCAGAGCCTCAAGCCTCCCTATATATAGGGAAAGGAAGGAGGATTGAGACAACACTTATTATCGGCTCTCTCCCGAGCTGAGTCTCGAGCTAAGTTTACTCTCCATTTTCCCTGTCTTGATTCTACAAACTTGTAGTTAGGGGTCTAGGTGTTGGTTTTGTAACACCCCTTATCCAGCTTACACTTAGCCGAATAGGAGACGTCACAAAGCGATACCATTAATTATGGTGAATTAAAAATCTAATCTTCAACCATTAAACTATTCGTGAGAGTTCTACAATTCTTTACAAATACAGCGGAAGCTATTGCAAGTATTGCAAGTATGCCGCAAGCCATGATTAGTAAGTAACTCTTTGAGGATGAAGCCGCCGTTATATAAAAGGAATTTTGTTTGCCAATTTCCTAACAGACAAAGTTGTAGAATTTCTAAGACTGTCATACTCCTTGCAAGTAATAAGCACATTTTTATATTCTTTAAGTCCTATGTTACTTTGTCTATTTATCCGCCATTTATCCATTATTACATATATATTTGTGACATATTTATTTATCAACTCAGATGAGAATTTCGATGTCATATTCCTGATAACTAGCATATACTTGAAATTCAACGGTGCACAACATAATAGTAGAATATCTAAATCAACCAATTAACCACAAGTTCAATGTCGAGTCAATAAATATCAATAAGCATATAGTCATCACAAATCACATCGCATAACCATAGCACCATATCATCATGCTCAGTTAACCTCTTGGATACACACAGATAATTCACCAATTCAAATCAATATCGTTCAAGCATACTTAATCAAGTTCAACATCAACACAAACATCACATCATTATGTCCTCATCCACGTGCTCGGCGACCCCATGGGTACACAAACAACAAATAGCCCCCGCGTGAGGCCCGATCAATTATATAATATTATATAATATTTCCACCGCGTGTGGACCGATCGAATAAGCTGCAACACAGTTTATTCATGCATGTACCGCCTGGCCTTATAGCTCATGGGGCAATTCATCATCTTATTGAACCACCTGGCCTTATAGCCCCATGAGTGAACATGGTGCACCCACAACTTATACCGCCTGGCCGTATAGCTCACGGGGCAAATCATCAAATATCATAAACCGCCTGGCCTTACAGCCCCATGAGTAAAGATGGTGCACAAAACATATCATTGCCACCGCGCGTGGCCCGATCGAATCAATCGCATCACGTGACATGTCAATTATGCCCAACGAAATCAATCAAGCACGTGGCATCATAGAAATCATCAAGCTCACTCATATATCCATTCATTCAGTACCATATTTTATCCAATATTTCCATATTTTATACGGCATGTCCAACTATGTTAACATATCACAAATGCATAAATAATCACATAGAATCATAAGTTTTCGATCTAACACGTAGTAGCACATAGCACCACACACAAGAGGATTAAGCTATAAAATGTTGAGTATATTACCTGATAGAGTTATGAGCATAAGCCCTTTACCACCTTAACGTTCTGGTCACTCCGGATCCTCTTTCCTTTTTACTGTTGCCGATAAGCTTCTTGCTTCGTTTATTAATCACATAAAACTCATAGTAATCTCGTTACCTCACACTTACTCTATAAGCTTTTATAATAATCTCAATTTCTATATTTCTTTTGTTACCAATCTTATTTCTTCAATTATTACTCAACAATCCTCATTATCATCATATTCTCTATATTTATACTTTAATCTTGTTTATTCTTCATCATTCGGTGTTAAAATAACAATCACTATTTACCGGCAACTATTTACAACTAAAGTTGATAACTTTTATAAATTCATAAAAAAAAATATCATATTGTAATAATTAATTCTCAAATCAATTATGCTCATTCCTTACATCATCATTTATGAAAATATATATATACATTCACTTCTTACCCATTTTATCTCATCACACCTAGGCCTGCTTATTCGACCGGTTCCGTTCTAACAGGACCGGTTGACCGGTTAACCGGTTTTAAATTTTCATAAATTCTACAACCGGAACCGAAACCGGAACCAGAACCGATCGGTTCTGGTTTGGAACCGGCCGGTTAAGAACCGGTCGATTCCGGTACCAAACCGGAATCGATGTGTAATTTTAATCCGAATTTATTTATAATTTAAATAGTTCAATACTAAAAAAATAATAAGCCAACATCTAGAAATATAACAAATAATACATAAAAAATCAAGTAAATACACAAAAGTACAAACCAACAATACAATAATATTATATATGGATAAGAGTGATGCCAAGTATAGTAGGTCGGAATAATTTATGTTAGCAATTTTTTAATAAAAAAATAGGAGTTCTAAACTTTAGCAATTTTTTTAAAAAATAAGTTTTAAAATTGAATTCCATTTCCCCTTTTTGGCTAAACAAATATTCAATGGAAATTTCTAATATTACTAATTGATCTGGTTGTGACTTTTTGGTTTATAACGGAACAGTTAATAAATTATTCACAAACATGTTAAAATCGTATATTAAATGAATTGTTACATATATTTGTTATAAAGTTAAATTTCTATCATATGAAATGATATTGTAATTATATAAGTTCTTTTGGAAATTAAAAACAAACTTATTGATGCCCTACTTATTGTAGTTAGTTCATCAAAAATTGATTGGGGAAATAATTGTATATTCAAAGTATCACGGTTTAAACATTTTAAATACTTCAGAAACAGAGCTCGCAAATCTAACACTTTTTAAATCTAAAAATCACTCAATGTTTCAAATTATTTTATTTTAATTCAAAATTAATTCAATTAAATTAGATTTATTAGTATATTAAATTATAAAAAAATAAAATTGAATTATAATCCGGTTCCCGGTTAGGAACCGAAACCGACCGGTTCCAAACCGGAACCGGTTTTATTTAAAAAGTTGGAACCGGTACCGGAACCGAAATCGGAAAATTCGGTTCCGGTTCCTCAATTAACCGGTCAGTTCCGGTTCCGATTCCGGTTAACCGAGAATCAGAGAACCGTTTAAGCACCCCTAATCACACCTTTCAAATAAAATTTCCAACATTCTATCACTATTCCTAATTACTATTCACATCTTATAATTTTAAGTGAAACAAACGTTTTATAACTAGTAAACATCCGTAGAAAATTTCCCATAAATTTATGTAAACATTTATATTTTTCTAAGATCCTCATCTCATGATCGAATCATCTAAATAAATTCCTTCACTACTTCAACCTTATTCTATTTCATCTTTAATATCCTAGCCAATTCATAAAATATACCAGGTGCTCATTGAATTTCTAATAAACTTCATAACCTATCTTAGATCAAATCAAGAGAATTCATATCTTTTTATTTATGTTTTTTGTGGGTTTATAGGTTCTATATGAGATTAATTTATCAATTATAAAACAAAGTTCTCAATTTATCTCTAGATCTTTCTAGCTTCAAATTTAAAGTCTCTTTCACCATATCTAAAACCCAATCAAACATACACTTATTCAATTTAAGCAAAATTAATAGTATGGATATAATTCCAAGATTTCAGTCCAGGCACAGTGACACTTCATCTCGAAATTAATATATATTGCTTATTATCTATAGCTTATAAATCAATTCCATAGTCCAATCAAGAAATTAGCACAAATAAACAAAGGGCTCGGAAGAAAGATCTTACTGTGTGTTTCCGAGAACGAAGACAATGGAGGAGACAAGGCATCGGCCGGAAACCATCGAACGGCCGTTGTGGCGTAGACTTCTCTTCTTTCTTCTTATTTCCTTGGAGTGCATCTATTCTGTAGTTGTACACGGAGAGAGAGCTGACATACAATAGAATGATATGGAGAGTAAACGGCGAAAGGAGCTTCGTGGCATCAATGACGGAGAACGGCGACATCGTGTGTCACTGCCCCTCCCCCCCCCCAGAGTGTATGTTTAGATTCTAGAGAAATCGTGCATATTCCTCACTTTTCTATATATTTTATATTTTTAAATTGATTAATCATATATCTAATTTCTAGACCATTCTCCTCGAGATATTTTGAAAACACATTAATCCACTAACACAAAATTCTCTGCACTTACTTAGGGAAAACAATTTTATTAAATCTTTAATTAATTAGATGACACACAATATTAGAATGCATTTCATTCCTATATTAATCGATGGTAATGATAGTACTCTATTTCACTAATTCCTCACTATCATATACTAGTAGTTATTAAAATTAAGGAAAAGTTTCATATTTTGTGTCAAATTACTAATTTATTGATATGGCTATTCTTATATAACTTAGTTTTGAGATTACCATTACTCAATCATAATTCCATGATAGCGAATTCCGTCCAAGCCTATTTTTGGGATGTTATAGGTTTGGTGGTGTTTTCTTAGTTTTTAAGTTTGGTTGTTTAAGTTCCACCCTCCGAGGAGGGCGAAGATACAATCGTTTAAATTTCGTTCTACTACAATATATTTTTGGAGCTTTTCTTAGCTTCAAACTTCGTATTTGTGAAGAGATTTCTGGATCCATTTATTTGCATCTGATGTTTTGAATTAGTTCACTGTTCTATTCATCTTATCTTATGAGTGTTATTTTTGTTTTGAGCTGAATCTGTTTGGTTTATTGATGTTCTAAGTCATGAAAGTTTCACGTAGTTTGGTGGTTTACAATTCGAATAGCTTGTTTACTTTGATTGGCTGCTTTTAGCAATTGATAATGTAGGAGGTGAGATCTTAGTGAGTTACGTTAGATCTGCTTTGATTGTGTTGGATTCCTTAGGATGTTGTTGAAATACGTAGATCTAGAGTTTTGCATTCTGAGTTTTGCATGAACTATGGTTTCCGCCGTTTAAATTATGTTTCACATTGATCAAGTAGATTAGAAGCAATAGGTATAGTTGAGTTTACTTGTAGATTCACGTTATGGTTGCTTTGAATGTTAAATTTTATATTGTTGCAGATTGTTAAAGGATGTGGTGAAGAAGATGAAGTAGTTAGAGATTCAGATCTAGTATTGCAGCTTTATTCCTTATTTTTCACATGCTTTTCATATGATTGTTAGCTAAGGGACCTGGTCCCCACCTTTACCGTTATCCTTGTTTAGCTATTTCGGGAAAGTCTATCATGAGTCTCGCAGTTTAGTTCAGATGATTTTTAAGTTGATCAATTCATATTGGGTCTAGTCAGGGATCTATGGAAGGTTTTGGATATGACCAAACACAATTAACTTTTTACTAATTAAATTGAACCCACAATTTAATACAAGATTATATTGGAATATTATTAGAAGCCACCACATAAATAATATTTCCCTGTCCATCCAAATCCGAAATTAAAAGTAATTCGGGTTTCCGTTTTATCGTTCATTTTCCGCGCTTAAGATATATGGACTTAATTAATTAACATCTTATTAATTTTAAGAGTGAACTTAGCAAGAAACAATTATTTATTATTCATGGAATAATTAAATTTCAACTGGCCAGTTTCCGAATAATAAAACCTTGTTCGAGCTCCTCTTGAAGACATTATCAAACGAGACTCACCTCGCGCACGATTCAACATAATAGCAATCCTAGCACCGCTAGATATTAATTACCACTACCCAATATATCAGGATTATTGGGTTGCAAACACCCGCAACATTTGATAAGTCAAAGTAGTGCATAATCAATACTGTTTGCTCAATGCTAACATATACTCATTAAGAAATAAATATTTATCAAGACCTCGTCTTTCAGTAGATAGCATAAAGACGTGTCTTGTTGTTAGAAATATACAGACTGACATTGCAACCTTTCACGATAGGTAGTCTAAGCCTATTTGGGTTGTGAAATTCTTCTTTTTCTTTGTTTAGAACTGACCGTATTACCTTATAGTGGACGACGCCCACAACCGGTCTACTAAAACAAAGGCTTAGACTTTGTTTGCTTCTTATACGTTTAAATGTTTAAACAACCTTTTTGTAAATGCATAGGCAAACACAATGTAATAATATAATGATTCTATTCGTGCAAATTTCTCGAATAATACTGAATCGGGTTAAAAGTGGATTGTAGAGTTTTTCGTATACAAGCAAGATTCTATTCGTGCTCGAAACATGTTTTTTGGTATACTAAATCTAACATTATAAATACCGGAAAATTATACAACGAAAGTTACCTAAAACACTAAATTACAAAATGTGCTCACTCGGTGTCATCCTCGGAATCTGCCGCCTCATCTTCATCCCCAACAGCCTCCGCCTCCGCCTCCGCCTCACTGTCGAACGTTTGCAACTCCAGCTGGCCGCGCAGCTGATTGATTAGGGCCTTGTACATCCCAATCCGCCTGGCCAACGGGTCGGTCTCGGTCGTGTACCGTCCCAAGACATCGATCAGCTGCCTTTGTTGCTGAATCTCCACGTTGGTGGACAGTACATCCGTTGGGGCAGACATTCCCGTGTGGGATCCAAACGCAGAAGCACCGGCGGCTCTAGCATCTTGGATAGTGGATTGCTGGCCTTGGGGACATCGGCGGGTGGCGGGGGCTCCTCTTCGACCTCTTCCTTGAGGTCGATAAACTGCGAGCCACTGCTGCTGCCCGGATAGTCCGAGTCTCGTCCGCTTCGGCGCAGACGCACCCGCTCCCTTACATATGGGCCTGAATTTCGGAGACTCCCGGAGAATGAGATATTCATCCCAGTAGTTGAATTTGGGATGCTTCCCTCCCCTCGATGCATCTCGTACGACAGAGCCCTTATGCCGGCTTCGCTACGGCCACTCTCGGCTTGGTGGAGGTTATTCTCGTGGAAGCCCGAGAACCTCTTGACGGCGGCCTGAACCCTCCCCCTTTTTTTGCGGATCTGGTTCACATTCCGCTGCGCCGCGCCTTCCAGCTTGAACACATCGTAGGCCTCCAAGACGCGGGACCAGAAGGCTCTTTCATCCATTCCAACAGCCGCATCCTCTGTGACTGAGCACCACGCCCTTGCCATAGCAATGGACTCCTCTCTCGAGTAGTAGCCCCCCTCCCTCCGCCCTTGCCGCCTCCGACTCTCCCACCATCGCAGCCACCGAACCAGTGCCGATGACGGGGGCGGTACAGGATTCTCCCACCACCCTGGACTCAAACCATATGCTCTGATGTGAAGGAATCAAAATGAGCAAGGGATTGGGTGGGTGGGATAGAGGGAGTACTGGTATCCATCGGCAGATTGTTCACCGCGTCCATGTTGGGCCGGTAGTCCCCATATGGCGATTGGGGTTGACCAACTGTCCTATAAGAGGAGGACTGACCCCGATACTGGGATGGAGGGGGAGGGCCACCCCACGTCTGTGATGGAGGGGGAGGGCCACCCTACATCTGGGATGGAGGGGCTCTCCACATTTGTGATGGAGGGGGAGGGGCACCATACCAATAACTCCCTTATCCGGCCATTGCCCCCACGTCGACGCCGGTGCTGGTGCCGACACTCGCGGCACCAGACCCACTGCTGTGATACCTGCTGCTCGGGTAGTGCGATTCTCCCGTGTCAGGGGAATCACTGTCGTGGCTTGGCATTGTGAAATAAATCTAGAGAGATGCAAATATGGTTGTAGAATTGTAGTGTGTGAAGTAAAAAATGAGGAATAGGTTGTATTTATAGAAATAAATTAAGAAAAAAATTCAGATTGCACCGCCGCTTAGACTTCTGCCTCCACCTCGACCCCACCGGGTATCTGGCGCTTCCTCCACTGCCGCGGCGCAATAGGGCGCCATTGTGTGTCCACCACTGTTCTGTGATCAAGGTTCTTTTATACAGAAGTAAACACAATATAATAAAATTACTTATTCTAAGCAATAAAAGTAAATTGTAAAATTTATACTATAAGAACCTGCTCCAAATTAGTACTCTGATTCGATTCGACAACCTCAAATGGAAGGTAGCATTTCTTATTTCACTAAACAGCATTTGGAATACCATTCTTATTAGTTATTTACTTCATCAGAGTATTAATGCTAATAAAAGTCGATTAAGCCAAAATTCTGTCATGTGAGGATGCAGAAAATTTAATTGTAGTTAATTGATTATCATTCAAAAATTCAATGTACAATGCCAAACCAAAATTGATCTGAAATTAATCATAAGCAATTCATAATCTAAATTAATGATTTTTTCTAAAATAAATATACAATTGATGTTAAAAGTAATCTTTGAGAATGCTTTGAACTAAACGTTTAATTTCTGCAAAATTTTGAAAATTCCTCTTTTTCTCCCACTGAGATTTAGGATTCGAGACACCACTGTCGATCCTTCACCATGAACCGACTCCAACCTCCTCCTCTCGCATGGTTGTTGCGATTTAGTTATGGAAGAACTGAAATCGCAAGCTCAATCACACCTACGCACGATCCACAGCGTAATCGACACAACAACTCCACAATCCACACCACAACACCACCAATCAATGCCAAATCAACAAGATCAACACCACAATTTATAAAAAAACAGAGAACTCAAGTAATCAACTAATAACACCAATTGCAGAATGTAATACAGATGATTTGATAGATTCAGATGATCAAATAAGAACAAAGGAATTGAACGATAATGAAATGCGAACTAAACTAAGATAGAAGTGCTTCGGATCCACGATTCTCAGCCCGAGCTCAACGGAGAATCACCGGATCACCGGATTCTCACGATGACCCTAGCTCGCAAGCTAACACACTATTTTCATGACTGCAATTGAAGAAGATGGCCTCTGTATTTATACTCCTCATTTTTGCCTTCTCTCATTTCTGTATTAGCAGCTGACGTGGCACTCCAGATGGCACATAAGTTTTGTGATCGTAACATGGTTTTCTCCAATTTGTGATTTTTTTGGTTGACCGTTTGAGTAGGCGCGTGTAGGTGATTGAAGAATTTAGGTCAATTCCTTCAAATCGCCGATTGTGTAAAGCTGATTTCATAGTGCAAGGTGAGAGGATTTCTGGATTTGTGATGTTGTCATTTTTTTTAAATATTTATTATTTTTACTCAATTTGTTTTTTTTTAAAAACTATTAGTAATGATCATTTATCTATTTCTTTTATTTAGAGAAATTAGTATTAAATTTTTGTTAATTTGAATTTGATTTTAATGCTAATGTAATCTATTTGGGAGAAAAAGTTTGGGCCATTTTTCTTTATTTTGTTTTGAGTTTTAGGCCTTCCCATTTAATTTTATTTAGCCCACTCTATAATCAAGTATTTGGTCCAGTTCATACTAATTTGACTGACATATTATATTTTTTTCTGTGGCCCATCATCGTTAAATATAAAATTGATTTTCTTTGGATATGTAATTTCGTTTATTACAATAGCTGTTTAAATTTGTAAATTTTTGCCTATTTCTTAAAAAAAAAATTGAAGATTTAATTATGCTTAATTTATTTTGATTCAACTAATACATTTTTTTTTTATTTGTGTAGCTTATGTTGTTGGATCTGAGAGTCCCATAGTTATAAATGATGTTGTTTTTGAGCAACATAGTTTGTGTAATTTGAGAGAGTAATTTCGTTTTTTCTAAATCCTTAGATTTGTGAGTGTTGTATGATTTTTTCACAAATAAAAAATATACGTATTAAATTGTGTGAGGTGTGGATTTTCTTTTTTAGATTAGTTCGAAAGGTTCATGCTTTTTTATAATTATTTACAAATTGCAATTATTTTTTTTAAAATTGTCTGGTCGTGCATAGCACGGGTGCAAAAACTAGTTATCATTAAACGACATCCCAAATTCTTGAAATAGCAAGGTTTTAGCAGTTACTACTTATTATCGTTAAACATCCCAAAGAATTATTGTCATTTTGGGTTGTCTACAATTTATAGAAACATTTACTATATTCCACATTATAGTATGTGAATGACATTCCATACTTTTTACACTCACAATCCATTATAAAATAAATACCAAAAATGGATCTTATATTCCACTCACTTTCTCCCATTATTTTTATATTCACAAAGTCAAATAATTTCTTAAAACTCATTCAAGTTAAAAGGGCTCTTTAAATGGTGGAAGCAAGGTGTAGTTAGTAACCTTTGATTTTGCTTTTTCCTTAAAAAGTACCCAAAACCGAACCAAATAATTTTGGTTTGACTATTTCAACCCAAACCAAACAAGATTGAATGCAAATGAGTATGCATTCATTGATGTAAATTTGGTTGGAGAGGAATTAATGGTTGGAGACTGAATATCTGCTTCTGAATCTGCATCACTGTGTTTCACTGCACCAGTGCATGTAGAGAACACCATAACAACTGAAAACAACCTCCTCCCGAGGGGAAGAACAAGTCAAACCCACAAATGGAACAATATTTCTCAGTTTACTAACAAAAGGAGAGTAATATACAAAGGAAAACAAAAACAAGTCTCGAATCTCTTCTTTCATCCGTGGAGGCGGAATTGAGTCTCTGAAGTGCTCGACTGCGTTTCTCCATCGGGCGTCTTGCGTTTTCGGCTATTCCCACACGGGAGCCTGTCACATGAAGAATCTCAAAAACTAAAATGGAGCAAACAAACTACAAAAGGACAAGATTTATAACAAATACTATAAAATACCCCAACTGTAGGGTGGTGTCTGAGGTTTCATCTGCAAGCCCACCGTTGCATGCTGTTTCAGGACTTCTGGATGACTCTTCTTTCTTGACTGGGTCGCTTTCTTTATGGTACTCGATACAGAGTGGCGTTGGAGAACTGCTCAGCGGGTAAAAACCTCGAAGCTCTTCAACCTACTTTTCACGTGGATCCATTGTTATCTTCAGATATGCAAAGAAAAAAATGTGACTTTATGCATAAATGAAAAGTGCGTTCACCTGTCTACGTAATGTCTCATTTTCCAGCACAGCCCGTTGTTCCTGCAAATGGGAACAAATTAGTACGACGCTGAAAAACATCTGCATTTACATGATTTTGAGTTACCTAGTCAAAATCAATGTTTTCATTTAAAAATTTAGTAAATTCCGAGAAAATTTCTTACCTGCATTCGACACTGTGCCAGCTCTTGCAATAATAACTGCTCCTGTAAATATGTGAACTCCGAATATGTCAGAGAAAGTAATATGAAAATGTGATCCAAAATTTATTAAGTAGAAAACCAGTTAGTGTTTGAATGATGAACCTTCCTATCCTTTATGCACATCAACCCTTCACTTAGCTGTCGTTCAAGTAGATGCAATTCTTGTGAGCTCATGCCCGTTAAGTCTTTACCCATGAGTCGCCTAAACACCCAACCATCGGGAAGCTATAAAAGGGATTTTCAAAATGTTAATGGGAAAATATAGTAAATGAAATCATACAGCTGCTTCACTTTAAGCTTTTCTATCTCCTCTTTGAGGACATCCGTCTCCTTGGGCTGTGTTGGCTTCTGTAAAGATAATAAGAACTCAAAACACAATTCCTTCCGAACTAAACAAAGAAAAGATTTATGCTTTTAGCATGGTGAATCAGCTAAATAATCAATCAACTAATTAACCAAGGAAAAACAGAAAGTTGTACTGAGAAATAGCATACCTCGGGCTCGAGTTCCGGGGCAGGACTCTTTGTAGTATCCACACATTTCTTGTATCTTGATAGTATTTTTTTCATACTGTGAAATATAGGCAAAACAATGAAATTGGAATTAGATGATGTTCTGCATCACTAGTGTATTCTATTAGCCATCAAAGTTGATGAAGATACATCAAACTGGGTTAAATAAACAGTTTTTCGACCTGAGTTCAAGAAACAATCCGACCTCAGAAAAAATTAACCACAAAAAAACGACACCAACCTTTCACCAGACCTAAAAAAAGAGCAAATTTCCTTCACCTGAATGCTACATTTTCAGATTTTGCCCAACAATTTCAATGGCTAAACATTGTCTGACCTTAGAATCAAATCCTAGTTAAAATACTCCCTATGAGATGAAGAAAATGCTATAAGAAATTGCAAAAAATGAAAGAAAATTCAGGACTTCAGGGCGACAACTGCCAAGGCAGCATCAGAGTACCGAAAATTTGCACATTTTATATAACTGACACCATTCCACAATCACCCCACATCAACTAGAAAAGAAGAAGGATAGGCTCCAAATCTCCCAAGTTATATAGAAAACATTGAGGCATTATAACTACATTGGTTTTAAATGACAGTCAATATTTTTAAATCAGCAAAGTATTTTTGTGAATTTAACACGGCCAAGACACTCTAATACATTTACTCAGAATCTCAGATCAAACAAATGATCATAGTTTTGCCTCAAAAGATGGTCTTATTCCTTCTTTTTTTGTCGCATATGGCATAATAGAAGCACATCGGGGTTTCATTAAGGCAATAACATGAGACTGCTGACAGATAGTATTACATAACATGTCCCAGATGAGGCATATCCTTTAAACAAGTCCAATGTGAACAATACTTTACACACACAACTGCTAAAAAGTGTAGATGCTTTTAGAAATGTGATTACACAATGATAAACAAGGCATGAAGTAAATAACAATAAATCAACTGCAAAAATATACTTCTCATTTCCAGGTTGACATGATCAAGTCCTTGGAGAACTTTGGATCAAAGTGAAGTCAAATTAAACTTTCATTAAAAATTCAATAAGAGTACTCTGCTTCTCATCTCATCACAATAATGGAAATAGAAATTATTTTAGTAGCATTCCCAACTTTGAAACTGCAAACACTAAAGATCAGCAATGGAATCTTCAAATCAGCATATATCTTCTTCGCAGATACCACAGTGGCAGCACACCTCATTTTGAAGTTTGTAGTTCTCTTTTCAGCCATTAGTTCATAATCTAACAGTGAGAGCATCAAAAAATAAACCAGGCTCACCCCCACCCCAAAATAAGTGTTTCAAACTAAATTAACAACTTCCAGCACCAAGATTAAGATAGAAACAGAGCAGTGAAACATTCATATACAGATTTCAGAAATGCTTAAAAGCTTATTTGCAATCTATTTATGCAATGTTCCATTGACTTTACCTATTTCAACATCAAGATAGCTTCAATATTACTACAATTATATGGTTTCGAGAAAATAACACTAAACCATACAACGAATACAAACTCACATATTTGCAAAGTGCAAAACAGGGTAAAAGGTCATTTGAAACTGCCAAAATGTGCAATCTAAAATGAGAACAATAACTGGCCAAAACATTAATCAGCATAAATGAAGGAAAAACTCCAATCAATTCACACCAAAAGGAAGAAAAAAATTAAATCTTGAATCACCCAAAAACAAAGCAAACATGCAAAGCCCTCACTGCAACATTAAATAAATCACCCCCAAATTCCGAAAAAAGAATCAATTTTTAACAAAAATCCCAAAATCAAACCCCAAAAATTCAATCTTTAAGAAAGAGAATGGCATGCACACCTTGAATTAGCAAATTCAAAGAGTTTCCCAGTGTTGGAAAAAATAATAACAGCAACTTCAGCCTCACACAAAACAGCCAATTCATTAGCCTTCTTGAACAAGCCCGCCCGCCTCTTTGAGAAGGTGACCTGTCTGCTATTGACATTCTCGATCTTTTTAATCTCAATCTTGCCCCGACCCATTTAATATCCGAAAATGGAAAAGAGGAAAAGGGTTTTTGGATGAGAGGAGAGAAAAAGGGGGTTGGAGAAGGGGGAAGAGAGGGGAGTATTTATAATCCCACAAATGGCACTGAAACGGCAAGCTTTTGCATGGTCTACTCTTGTATGCGGTGCATGACACTCTCTCTCATTTCTGTCTCTCTTGCCACATTAAGCTCTCACTTTGCTTTTATTGGCCATCTACGCGGGTCCCACTTTCCACTTTTCAGGTTTTCATATTCATATTTATGTTCAAGAATGGGTTTGTACAGTTGTATATACCCAGTGAAAATCGTTCAAATCTGCCTAGGTTTGGTAAAATATTTTTGACAAGGCTAGTATGAGAAAACGCTGCCAAGTGGGCGATTCTATTTTCGTAAATTGCGTACTTTTTTGGGGTGTGCCATTTTTACCAAATTTGTGACAAAATTTGAATTTTTGATACCTTATTTATAGCGTTTCCAGGGTACCATATCTAATCTTTATTCTTCTTTGTTAACAATAAAACAAACAATATATACTACTACCTCCGTTCATCAAAATTTGTCGCACTTTGACCTAGCACGGTTTTAAGAAATGTAATGGAAAGTAAGTTGAAAAAGTTAGTGGATTGTGGGTCCTACTTTTATATATTAATTTTATAATAAAATGTGAGTAGAAATGAGTTAGTAGAAGATGAGTCCACTACCAAAAATGATAAAAATGAAATGGGACAAATTTTGAGTGACGGACGAAAATGGAAAAATGGGACAAATTTTGATGGACGGAGGTAGTATATTTATTTTCGTCAAAGTAATTATTACTCGCTTCCTCCATAATTTAAAGAATCATTTTAACTAGCCAGAGGTTTAAAAAATTACTTGACTTTGTGGAAAAAAAGTAAAGAGAGAAAGTAAGTAGAATTTGACACTCATTTTATACTTCTCATGTTCCATAAAAATATGTGCATTTTTCATTCTGGTTCATAAAAATATAAACATTTCCATTTATGGAAGATTGTATCTCCAACTCATACATCAATTTATTTACAACTTATACAACTATGACCCACCGTTACAACTCATTAAATACTAATAATAACGTATGTCCCACTATCCACTAACACTATTTTAACTATACTTCTCATTCTATCTCTTACTTCACCAATTGTGTCATTTCAAATGCATATATTTTGATGGGACGGGTGAAATATTAGTTTTATAATGGATTGTGTAAATTTAAAAAGTTAGTTGAATGTGGATTCGTATACCAAGAGTGGAAAGAAAAATAAATGGTTCTTTAAATCATGAACAATCTAAAATGGCAAAATGGTTCTTTGAATAGTGAATAGAGAGAGTAATATTTACTAGTGATTCAAACTTCATTTGGTCCTCTATTATATATTTTAGTACTATAAATTAAATGTATAAATTATCACATACTCCTTCCTTTACAAAATATAGTCCCATTTGTGGACGATACATGTTTTAATGAGAAATTGGTAAAGTAAGAAAGAGGGAAGTAAACGTAGGTAAAGTAAGACAAATATGGAGAAAAAGTAGGTAAAGTAAGAGGGATATAGAGAAAAAATAGGTAAAGTAAGACAGATATGGAGAAAAAGTAGGTAAAGTATGAGAAAGTGAGTGAAGTATGAGAGAGAAACTTTCTATTTATAGAAATGGGACTTTTTTGTGGACATCTCGAATGTCAAAATAGAACTACTCTCTCCGTCCCATTAAATATGCAACATTTGTCTTTCGGCACGGGATTTTATGTATTGTTGTTTTGTGAGTTAATGAAGAGAGAGTAAAGTAAGAGAAAAGAAAAAATAGAGAGAGCATTGTTTCCATTTTTAGAAATGTTTCATTTCTAATGGGAAACGTTTCATTTCTAATGGGACAGGGGGAGTATTTTCATGGACGGGTGGAGTAATAAATTTTTTTGAAACTGTTCTTAAATTGTAAGAGAACAATGTCAAAAATAGTATTTAAGATCGAACTCACATGAAGACAGTTTCAATAGAAAACTTTCAAAGTGCATATTCTTTGGGGACGGATGGAGTATATATTGTTGTACAGTAGTCAATGTTTCGACATCTAATCTCATAGTAATTCATTTTCCAAGAGAATGACTTGTAATTGTAAATACATATATAATCCCGTCCTTGCATTATCACTCGTAATTTCGTTCTTCAATAATCGGTTGAACTTCAACTCCAAGTAGTCAGCTAAATCCAAAGAGCAAAATTTCAAACATTCTGCTAGATATCCCTAAGCAATCGAACCTTCGTGTTTGCTCCTATTCTGCACATATCTAATTATTAAAAAAATATTATGGAAGGAGTATTAGGTTTTACAATTATTAAAAATAGTCCATCATTCCAAAATTTCATTAACTATATAAATTTCATATATACCTCTCTATTAAATAGTTTACCATTCAAAAAATTTCTTTAACTATATAAATTTCATAAATACCTCTCTATTGGATACATCTAACGATAGTGAACAGACCCACATAACTTCACTTCTATAGTCAAATGTGCAGTTAAGTGCACCATTACATTGAAGAATGACGGTGGAAATAACTTCTGTAATTGACAAAGTACCATATCAATATCTTTCTCTAAACGATTGACATCAGCACGAAAAATTACTTTAGAATAGAGTTCTCTGAACTATTTACTAAACATAATTAAAGGTGTGTGGACTGTCTTGGAAAGTGTGTTTCACAAGGCTATATGCAAATTTGTTGCATCATAACATGATAGTCATAACTTTTCAAGCCTAACAATTTTGTTTTTTTAGGTTGAACACACCTTGAGATGTTTGATATGTAATCATCAGGAACTTCTTATATTTTTTAAAATATAACAAAATGTTGTTTACCCCATTTTTTTAAAGTTGTTGCAGGCAAATAAAATTTACCTGGACCTTTTGGAATTGAATGAAGTTCTGGCCTAATTTTCATTTGTTTCATGTCTTGGCGTGATTTATAATTATCTTTAGACTTACCATCTAAATCCTGCAACATTTGTATGGACATAATATCTTATCATCCATGCTAGCGTGGCAAAAAGCATAGTCCAAAAAGTATCGAAGTCCATTTTGGTATTCAGTTATAACTCTTGACTTTATCATCCAACTTCTATCCATATTGTTTCAATAAATTCTACCAAGCATATATATAATAAATTAAATATAGACAACATAGGAAATTAGATAATGGATTATAAAATTAAGAGTGAATTCTTGATATACGTGGATTTTGCATGGTTTTAGAGGGTAGTTTTGTATGAATATAATCATATTTTGGGTTTTATAAGGCTTGTTTATATCTACTTCTCTATTATGTTGGTATTTTGACCATTTCATAAAGAATGTGTAGAAAAATGTACTCCCTCCGTCCCGGCTAAGATGACACATTCCTTAGCCGGCACGGGGTTTTAGGAGTTATTGGTTAAAGTTTTTAATTGGAGAGAGAGAAGGTGAGTGTAAGTATTAAAGTAGAGAGATAAAGAAAGATGAATATTTTAATAAGAGTGAGAAAAAGTGGTTGAGTGTATTAATTGGAGAGAAAAAGTTACCAAAAAAGGAAATGTGTCATCTTAGTTGGGACAAACTAAAAAGAAAAACGTGTCATCTTAAACGGGACGAAGGGAGTACAAAATATGTGGATGTGCAACAGCTTTGGTTCGAGACAATTTTTGCTGGAGATTTTGAAGACCAATTAGCCATAATGCATACCAGTATCTTCGTCTTCGAAAGAGCTTCGCGTGGATATCTTAAATATCTCAATTTGAGTTCGGTAGAGGAAGTTATAGCCATTTTACAATGACTGCGCTGAGCAGTGACATAGCTGGGAACCCATCGAGTTTGAGTGCAAACAAACCTGGCGACTCGCCAATAACGCGCGGGAAAAACGCTGTAGGCAGCTGGCGACTCGCCAGCTTCGACCGAAAGTTTATTTCGCGCCCAAAGTCAACCCTAGGTATATATTTGCCTAGGAAACGTCTCCCAACAACATTCTACACACCTCCAACCCAGAAAATCCCACTTTTCACCTAGAAAGAAGAGAAGAACGAGCAGAGGATGAGTATTCATCGCAAGATTGAAGACGAGACCTCCAATCCACCCAATCCAATTCTAGGAGTTCGTATTTTAGTTTCATCTTTGTTCCAACAATGTTTTTTAATATTTCTCTAAATATTTCTTTGACGTTTGTGATGAACATGAGGATTCTACTTTCCCATTTCTTGATCTACATCTTTTATCTTTTGTTTGCTTTTATTTGTCTAAGTTGTTTTTATTAGCTTTAGTTATTGTTTATGCCTTTAGTTTTAAGTAAATTTAGAAAAAAAAAACCTTCTGATTCATCTAGATAGAAGCTGAGGTTGGTTCGTGGTACTTGATACGTTCGGATTTTGCACGGTTTTAAGGCCATTATTTGGCCTGTTTTTAAGGTCAAAGTTGCATTACATGTCCATTATTTGCATATTTTATCTATTTTGGTATTTTGACATATTTTGTGAGAAATGTGCATATTTGAGCAAAAAAAGGGAGTTAAAACGCGAAGTAGGAAATCTGGAGCTTCTCCGGCGACCGCCGCAACAAAGGAGTCAGAAGCTACTGGACTGTGCGTGGCGACCACCGGCCAAGGTGCGGCGGCCCGCCACAGAAACGCGGCGCGCGACAGCTGTCAAACTCAATTTTTCGGCGATCCTGAAGTCCGATCGGACCGTTCTACACACCATTCTCTTTGCCTTGAAAAGAGCTTCAAGATGGTTCAAGAATTAACTCAATCGGAGTTCTGTGGAGAGAGTTATGACCTTTCTACCAAAGTCGCGCAAAGCTGCCAGCTGCAGTCTATGCGGGAAAATTGAAGAAGGAAAGAAGATCTTACCTTGTGAAGCCAAATCTTTTCCTTCTACTATGGGGAACGAAAATTACATATTTCCTAATGCTTGGAGGACACTTATTACCAAATTTGAATCCTTCTAAAGCCTATATATACCCCATAACCTCATTCATAGAATTCAACCCTTCCATAGCCCCCAAAAGGGGAGCCTTCATGGCTCCCCCTCCATCCTCCTTCTCTACTCCATAACCTAATTCTTCCATCATTCTTGGAGATTGAAGCAAGGTAAGAGGAGCATGGAGACTTCAAGATTCATCCTTGGGTTTTGTTTGTTTATTTCATGTCTCGTACTTTAATTATTGTTTTAGTTCATCTGTCTATGGATTGCTAAACAATAGAATTTTGAGGTTTGATAGTATTTGACTTTTAAGTAGTTCTTTATATGTTTAATGTTCAGAACTCGTTTCCACTTGATTTTTCTTGAACTTTTGTTCGACTAATTGGTCATTACCTTGATTATTGTCAATCTTTGATCGGTGATAGCTTTGATCGGTTTATCTTATGTGTTCATACAATAATTGTGACATGAGTATTGATGCATGATAGGGAGAGATCGTGGTAAAACTTGAGTCGGATGAACATATAACGAATTAGAATAACTAAAGAGTTAGTGAAATCGTTATCCTTGAAATTCCTCTATTTGCCTAATTCTATCTTCTTGCTTTTATTGTTTTACTTTATTTATTTATGCTTATTTAAAACAAAACTCTTGTTTCTCTGGATAGTATTTGACACTTAGTACATGATAGCCAGTTGCAACTATATTCCCCGTGTTCGATATCCGGTACTGATCTTTAGCTATACTAGATCTACCCTGTATACTTGCAGGTATTTTTAGTGCTAATAAAAAGTGCATCAAGTTTTTGGCGCCGTTGCCGGGGAATATTCTTGCTTTAAGCTGATATTGTAGAAAGGTTGATAATACTAATTTAGAGTGTAATATTATTTAATTTTAGTTTTTTTTTCTTTTGATATTTTTGGAGGTACATGGAGAGCAAGGAGCGCAGCAACGGAGGTGTTCCAATATTACTTTAATTTTTTTAGGTTTTAATTTTTATTTTCGTTTTTGAAAAAAAAAAAAAACTTTTTCGTTTGTTTTTGTTTTTCTTTAAAAAAAATTTTATTTTCGTTTTTCTTTAAAAAAAAAAAAAATCTGGAGCAGGGTTGGCGGTCGCCGCGTTAGTTGCGGCGGCCCGCCGAAAGAAGAGCAGTAAGGACAAACCATCCACGGCGGTCCGCTAAACTGCAGTCAGCGACCGCCGCAGCGTGTTAGACGCGAGATTCTCACATAAGGTATGTTTCTTCTTTCCTTCTTTCATTCTTTTTCTTTCTAACCCTAGCATCCACTTTCTCCCCTCTCTTTAAATTCTATTTCTCCACATTATTCACACACCCACACTCCAAATTCACATCACTCTATTAAATTCTTTGGATTCTACCAAATTGTTCTTGTGCTCAAATGTCAACCAACGCAAGGTACGTTCTTCTTGTAATTTCTGAGCTTTGATCTTGAATTCTTTCATTGGATGACTTTGTTGTTGGTATATATTTTGGTAGTTTATCATGGAGTTTGATGGGGATGATATACTTTTGATATTTTGTTGGTGAATTTGTGAGTTGGATTTATTGGAATTGATCATTGTTGGGTGTGCTTGAATTAGCTTATACTTGTGGGTGAAATTTGAATTCCCCGTTGTTTTGATTGTTGATACGCATAGTTCATGTTCATAGCATTGTGAGGCTATATAATCTTGCATGACTTGTGTATATTTTTGAGCTTATATTGTTTTGCATGTTCTTGGTCTATTGTTGAAAATTCTTGCAAAATATTGGGGGATAGAGATCATGATGGGGGATGATTTTTGAATCAAGGTGGATTACATGGTCTTGCATGTGATTATGTTTCCTTCAGCATTCCCTCGATCTAGCGATTCTATCACACACCTGGCTTAAGAAACGTGTCAGACCCAGCAAAATGTAACGCTTTTCACCATATAACCGATGCATGAAATTAGCCTTATCAAACTGCTCACACTTAAACCATACTTGTCCTCAAGTATAAAGACAAGAAAGAAAAGAAAAAGAATAAGGCGAATTTCAAGCAAGGTTATCCCCTGACCGACTCCTTGGACTCTAGACAGACTCCTAGACCTAGACACAATTAAAAACTTAAAAAGTTTAAGAAAAACATACAAACACATAAATACATATGCATGAGCTAGCTTCAACTTTTAGGCAACCGTCCCCACAAGATTAAGGTCAATCCAACAGGTTACATCCTCCAAATAGGCCCTTTCCCTTCCTTTACCTAGCCAATCTGTCAGCTTGTCAAGATAGCCTTTTACTTACCCAATTGTTGGATTCACTCGATCACTCATTCCTCACCAGGGATGTTAGGATCGATTCTCTCTTAAGTTAATGCTACACCACTGAAGTGTCGGGTTATGAGAGTTCCTCCTTTTCCTGGGTCAGGCTATTATCATTCCTGCCTTTTAGACAACTTCCCTCTGGACTTCGTCCAACTTATTCCTCCTTTTATATATATATTTTTATATTTTCTCCTCCTTTTATATATATTTTTTTTTCTCTTTTCCTTTTTCTCTCTGGACTTCGTCCAGCTTATTCCTCCAATTCTCCTCTCTTCTGGACTTTGTCCAGCTTATAACACTGATAGCCTTCTTTTGGTTCTTTCCCTAGTTTTTCGTATGTAATTTGGAGTGTATCCAACTGACCAGGAAGAGATTCCCGACCCAGCTGAGTCGTTGGTACGACAACCGGGACCTTGCTTCAAACAAGTTTCCTCAACCCACTTCTACTGATTAGTATAATGGAGGTAAGGGTCGAATCCCACGAGGATGGACACGTTTTGATAACTGCGGTGACTTTCCTGGGTGTTTTTGGTTAGCTACCACGCTTGGGTTGAGATTTTACCTAGACAAGAAATAAAGGTGGTACTCTACTGACTAGTAGGCGTGAAAATAACAGGCATGTGGTGGTGTTCGTGAAAGTAGGGGACAAGGTGTCTCAGGGACATATGGAAAGTAGACAGTTACTAAAAGAGGAAAATTAGACAACAAGGTATATCTGGTGGCTGGGGGCTCTCTGACAGGTCTGGATAGTACAACTGAAAAGTAGGGAACAAAAGCAAAAGTAACTTAAAGGTAAAAGTGGTCCAACTAAAGTTGATTTTGACGTTTTCTTCTTCACCAAGTATTGACAAAATATCATATGAACACAAACACCATAACTAACTTCAAATTCATGAATACAAACTCAAGATCCATCGATTAAAATGTTTAAACTTAAATTAAACGGTGAAACTGCAACTTTACTTCTACTGACTGACATGCAAGATGGTAATCATGGCGTAGAAAAGAAACTCGTGCACGAAAGCTTAACTAAACATAGCTACAACTTCGAATCAGCAACTCCAGATAAGAAAACACTCAGAAATTAAAAGCAATAACTAGATCTAACTTTCCTAGGCAGAATGAAGCAAACTTGAACCAAAGCGACATGCGAAATAGAAACTTCATAACGTAAATGTTTGAAAATAACAAAGTACTTCAAAAGAGCAACAACGATGAGTGTTTGCAACAAAACCAACGATGAAAACAAGTAAAGATTAAACTAGAAAGCAAAGTAACGAATGTTTGGCCACTTCGAGCGATGATACTACTACACTACTACGATAACTGGCTGGAACGGCAGACTGATGACTTCTCCGGCAGACTCTTAGACGTCAAGTGACCATGGCTGTGGCGAGGAATGAGAGATTGAACAATGCTGAAGGACTGATCTTCTAGAGAGAATTCTACTAAGTGTGTTTTGAACCGAGAACTTTGAACCGAACTCTATGGAACCAACTCTAAAGGGGCGAACTCCTTCTCTCTCTCCAAGTGGCTTCTTTTATAGGGAGGCT
This sequence comes from Salvia hispanica, assembly GCF_023119035.1. Lineage (NCBI taxonomy): Eukaryota > Viridiplantae > Streptophyta > Magnoliopsida > Lamiales > Lamiaceae > Salvia > Salvia hispanica. The sequence continues at coordinate 33,313,440 of NC_062969.1, read as the reverse complement.
TGCCCTTGATTTTAGGGTAGACTTCCTCCGTGTTTTGAACTTTTTGCCCTTGTCAATGATCATCCCAGCTATCCTCCTTCTCCATCTCGAGCCTTTTTTTCTGGCATGCATCCTGGTCAGTATTGCACCCTTCTAGCGCCCTTTTCACTTGCGTCACCTGAATCGTCTCCTACTGACTTGGATCCTTTAATCCTGCACACTTGAGCAACTGTTTTGCAGATAATACATGGATTTCACTACATACTGACCAGTAACCAAGGCTTAGAATACGACTTATCAAACACCTTACCCTGGACTTCGTCCAGCTTATACCTTCATAACCCAATTTCCCATTTTTTTCCTTCACAACTCTTCTCCCTAAGCATTCAGTGGTGGCCCTTAAACATGTGTTAGCTCGAAGTTATCTAAGGCTTATAACTCACTATTATAGTAGGGCTTCACAACTAAGTAAGTAGAGGCATCCTCCATCGTTCTCGCTTCACTCAGATTAACTAGGCTTATTACAGGAAAAAACTTCTAAGTTGAAATGCCTCCTATTTTCAATTACTTTCACCAAGGGGATCATGCCGTATTATATTCACTGGCTCATGCGACAAAACTTAGACCTACAGACTCTTAACATGCAGACAAAATAATGCATTGACTCCTCTCCCCATCCCACTTCACTCAAGCTTGTCCCCAAGCCATCGTCATGAAGGGGGGAAACAGAGAGATCGATGCAAAACAACAAAACAGGTTATAAAAACAAAAACTTCTCACACTTAGACCAAGCATTGGGCTAAGTGGGAGAAAAGCACAATAAAACAGAAAATACAGACTTCTCACACTTAGACCAAGCATTGGGCTAAGTGGGAGAAAAGCACAATAAAACAGAAAATACAAACTTCTCACACTTAGACCACGCAGTGGGCTAAGTGGGAGAAGACACAGACAATTATAGAACACACATAGGTAACAGAAATAATAAAAAAAAAAACTAAAAGCATGAAAATTAAAAGTTACTTGGTCATGGGGTGGTGATTCACTTCTGGGGCTGGCTCCCTCGAGAGCCAGACTGGGGTGGGATTCCGGGTCGGGTCATTCTTACTTTCTTCTTTGCTGGCTGCTCCAGCTCTTCCTCCTCATGTGCTGATTGTTCGGGTACTGGCTTCCTCACTATAGACTTTGATTTAGATGGGGCTGGAACTTGTTTGGGAACGGGCGGGGAGATCAACTGCTTGAGCGATTGCTGCGGTTGCCTGACGGAGGGACTGCTTTGAATGGGCTGCTTGACTTCACTGCTGGACCCAGGAGTTACCTTCGACTGGGTCAAGGGGAGCGTCTGCTGCATCCACTTCAACATTTTCATTGAAAGCTCCACCGCTTCCGTCTTCGCTCATTTTGTTTGGCGCACTTCACCGCCAAATCTGCAATGTTGCCCCTCAGGGTCTTCACTTCCTCCCGATTCCCGTTCAATTCCTTTCTGATCCCACCAAGTTCCTTTATCATTTCCCTCCTCATTAACTGCATCTCCTTCTTAACATCCTGGACTTCCTTACGTAGCTCTTCAACCTCTTCACTTGGCATGGCTTCCTCGGCTTCCTCAGGCTCTGCTTTCACCTTATCTCCCAACGAGTAGAAGAGAGTCTTGGTGCCATGAGTCTGCAGCAACCCCTTGTTGAAAAAATAATCAACACTGAACACTTCCGGGGGTTCGCACATGACTACCAACGGAGCGGCCTTGACAATCTTCATTTCTATGTTTCGTTGGAGGTAGGCGCCGAGGAGGTGACAGGTATACATATGACGCGCAGGGTTGCTCGTCATTTGGTGGCATGCCTGAGCCAGCCAATAGCCTAGGTGCACCTTCACGCCTTTCGCCATGCACCATGTGAAGTAGAGGTCGGTAGTTGTAAGAGCTGAATTAGCGGTACCCATCAAGTTGTAACTGACAAACGTCTGAGCAAAGCGGAGAATTCGGTCTTCAATGTGGGAGGCTTTGGAGTAGCTGGACTTAAACGTTCCCGCCTTGGGGTGCGTGATCAGTTATTGAATCCCCATCGAGATCAGTGGTGTTCTTCAAACGAAAGGTGGAGAAAAACTCCCTTGCTAGATCCACGGGCACCCTCTCCTGGCTGTGCTGTAATAACCACTCAAACCCTATCGAATAGATACAAGCACGGAATTCCTTGTCACATGCAATCATTTTAAGCTCCCTTGAGCTGTACTGCTTCCAAGATTTGGCCATCTTCCCAGCGCTACATCTTTCCTTGTACACTGCGTGTAACGCCCCACTTTCTCAAACCCTAATTTTCGGGTTATAAAATTTTTGCATTAAATGCCTTAAATGCATGCTATGATATGTGGATTATTTGATGAGTAATTAAATGCATGGAGTCTTTGTGACCTAATTGCGTATGAGAATGGAGATTGAGTTGAATAGTCAACTTGTTGAAATTATGACGTGGCTATTGAATAGTCAAAGATGTGGAAAATATGACGTGGCCGTTGAAAGGTCAATGCGTTGAGAAAAAGAAGAGGAAGTGAAGAAATGATTGATTGGGTGTGAATATTTGATGCGGAGAAATATAATTGTGGGTGAATTATTTTCCTAAGGGATGAGTGAGAATTAAATAGGAGCATTATTTAAATGTGTGGAATTTTCGGCCATCATTATTATTGGAGAAGGAATCCTATTTTTTCTTGGATTTAATTATTTGTTTGGGATAATTATCCAAATTAAATCCAAAGTCCGATTATTCCTTATTTGTGATGAAATTTTCGAAACCTTGTCATATAATGGGATTTTCGAAAATCCCTTATACTATGGGAGAAGGGATTATTTTTATTATATTATTTGATCTCTTATTTATTCTATTCCATGAATAAATATAAATATGCTAGAATATCCTACCATATCTTGCCATATCTAAGAAGATATTGTCATATCCTAATTTAATTAGGATTTATAATAAATCCCTTTTGAGGAATTGATTTTCACGCAACTTTCCATTTAATTTGGGGAAGAATATTATTATTTTTCTTGCTCCGTGATATATTATTCTACTCCGTGAAATATTTGAATTTAATTATAGGCTAATTAAATAGCCTATAATTTTCGAAATCCCCTATTTTCTCAACGGTTTCAACGCCAACTACTCTTCAAATCTCTCCATATCTTCTCAAATCTCTAATTTATTTAATTAGAGATATTATTGTTGGCACTCTATAAATAAGAGAGAGACCCTAACCCTAGAGATCAAAAACCGGCGCCCCACTCTCCATTATTTTCGAAATCTCTCTCCCCACTCTCTCCAAAATTTCTTCAAGTTTTCTTCAAGATTTCTTCATCAATTGAGAAGAATCAAGTTGGAGTTCAAGATTTTATTGAAGAATCAAGGCTATAACTTGTTTCTATCGATTGTTCTTTTGGAAAAGGTACTTTAATGTTTGATCTCCTCTTCTTCTACCGATTAATCGGTATTCTTGAGTCCACATGCATTTAGATTGAGTGAAGGGGAAATAAATTGATGAATTTTGGGATGCATGGATGTGTGTGTGTATGTGACCGTGTGTGTGTGTGTGTGCGCACGCCTCGGCGTGCGTGCACATGTGTGGTGATCGTATACGTGTGTTGTGTGTGTGGAACACTCATGCGTGACACGATTTAATGGTGAATTTGGAGTTGTTCATTGAATAAGAATGACATGCTAATCATACTTTGATTTTGATTGATGATTTTGAAAATAATCGATGGGAAAAAGGGAAATATGGGAGACATGCATGATTTGAGATCAATGATTGAAACTGATTTGTGATACGCCTAATTTAAAGGTGATACTTCGCGCTCTCAGCGTGATAAACGAGGAGAAGAGAATACTCTCGAGCTAAGCCGACGAGGTGGGCTTTCTTTTAAAATAAGGACATTGTCCTAAACTGATATTGATGAGAATGAGATATGTGTTATCATGCCTTGATTTGTTTTGTCGTGCCTATCCCTCGTGGCTATGCCACTATTGTTATAATCGAATTCGGATCCTTGTAGAGCCGCAAACTCTACTTGGGTTAGTGTACACCAATGTTAGACCGAGTGCTGGCGTACGGGTCGGCCGGTCTAGTGACCTGGATTGCGGCCGCATTCCTTGTCATGTAGAATGAGGATATGGTAAACGTCGATGAGAAAAATGGTTGCGCGACCGTGATATTTGATAAAGAATATATTTTGGTGCCTCGGGTCTTTCTAAAGTTAAAACCCCGATGGACACTTGAAAATGGCATGATAATTACTACTGTTGATAAAACTGTTTTCGGCAATGAGCCCACTGAGTATGATTTTAGTACTCAGCCCTGCATGTGTTTTCCCTATGTGCAGGTTGAGCGGTGGCGAGCGGGCGGCGGTGTTGAGTAGGAAATAATAAGACGATTTGTTGGTACTTAAAGTGTCGTTGTGTCTCCATACATAGCCTCACTTCTTTCTTGGTCGCTTCCGCTATATATTATGAAAACTTGTGATCTTTTGGTTGGGTGGAATACTTTTATTTCGTGGGAATTTTTGGATATGGAATAGTTGGAATTATTTTGGAAACTTTGACAAGCATTTATTGTGATAGCCTTTTATTGGATTTCCTTGGTTAAATCCCTTTTTTAAATGGAACCCTAGCCTATGATCTTTGATGCATTTAAGTCCGCCTAGTTAACGATCGCCGCATTTATTATACCCTAGATGGGCGGGTCGTTACACTGCGGTCCTCTTCTGGTCGTCGAACTGCCTCATCTCCTCTAACAACTCTTTAGTCAGCCAGACTTCCGGACGTCCTGGAATAGGCTCTTCTTCAGCTTCTTCAGATTCATAATCGGGTTCAGGGATGGGCTCATCTTGTTCCTCGAAAGAGGGATCCTCGATTATAGGGGAAAGGGTCTCCTCGAACTCCCCCTGACCGACTCTACCTAACTAGACTCAAGACTCTGACGCAAAAGAAAAGAAAACAAAATAACGACACAAACACATAACACATATAGTTAACTTAAACACATAGAACAAGGCTATATTTTCAACCACCCTTCCCCTCGAGATCAGGTGCAATCCGGCCTTAGGCAGCCTTGAACTTCCGCCGCCCCCCTTTTCTTCCCCAGTCAGTATATCTGCTTGTCAGGATCACCCAATCCTAAGCCAAACACTGGGTTCACTCAGTCACTCATTCCTCACAGGGGATGTTAGGACTGTTTTCTCTCAATGCTAAACCACAGATGTTTCGGACTCAGATCTCACATGCAGCTCCTGAAGGTCTTTAAGGTTTGTAATGGGGCTAGTGGTTTGTAATGTTTGGGGTAGTTGTCCCTAAGGCTCTAGGGTTCAAAAACTAACTACTTATTTGATGAGGGAGAACTGTGTGCATTTGGGCTTCTGGCTAGGGCTTCTTCTTCGGCTGGATAATTTCTGACATTGGCTTCCAACTGGTCAGTAGCTTCTTTGTGGTTTCGCCACCCTTATTCCTTCTTCCTCCTTTCTCTTTTTGTGGTCAAGTATCTGCGACCATTTTCTTCAATTTTCTTTTCTGTGGCTTTGCCACCCTTATTCCTTCTTCTATTTTTCTTTGGATCTGGAAATTTCAGATCGATTTTCTCTTTCTTTCTTTGCTTTTCTTTTCTTCAGCTGGTTCCTTTTGTATGTCCTCCTGGGCAGTTGCTTCCTTGCCTCATGCCTTGCACGCACACAGTTCCAGTGGTTGATGGGTTATTTCGGGGTATAAGTCAGGCTAGAAAATGGGGTTCTAAGGGTAGTTTTTTTTTTTTTTTTTTTTTTTTTTTTTTTTTTTTTTTTTGGGGGGGGGGGGTTTCCTACTGCCTTCAGGGTTTGCTACACGCGGTCACCTTGCCCTAGACATCATGTGGTAGCCTCTCTTCTTTTTTCAGTATTTAGTGGAAAGTAGTTCCACTTTGGGGTTTCTAACTCACCTTTTAAGAGGGCTTTCGTGTCTGACCTAAGGGATGAGTTTTTCCTTCATACTTGCATCATCTATACTGACTAGGGGTTACTGGAGGGGGTGGTTTCTGTTTTCCGGCATGCCTTATCTCCCTCAATTCCCCTCACCGTCAGTTCGAGGCAGTTGAGTTTTAAGCCCATTTATATAAAAAACATGACACATAATTCCTAGACCTAAACAAACCCTAAAAAAAAACTAACATGCACTGACTCAAATAACACATATATACATGTCATACTGGCCATTTGCTCCCCCCTCTCACTTCACAAGTGTCTGCCCCAGATACGGGCTGTGAAGTGAAAATTGGGAATGGCTAGTATGACAGACACACACTTATAACAAACACATATTATATCTAAAAACTTCTCACACTTAGACTATGCAATAGGCTAAGTGGGAGAGTTTCAGATATATACCTAGATTTATAAACAAAGCAGAGCAAAATATTTACAAACATGAAATATAAACATATAAACTCCTCACACTTAGACTACGCAGTAGGCTAAGTGTGAGGTAACATGCCCACGACAAAACACAAAGAAAAACATACTAAAATACATGCACCAAAGGAGCAAACCCTTTACTTCTCACACTTAGACTATTGCATAGGCTAAGTGTTACGAATGGGGTTTGCTCACAATTAAAACACATAATTCTAACTATTTAATAAAAGTACAAAAACATAAACAAAAGAAAAAAAACTTAAAAATTAAAAAGAAAACTAACTGGTCAGTTGGGGGTGGTTCGGTCAGATGTTCCTCCTGCTCCTTCTTGGTGCAGGGTTCTGTGCAGGTGGGTCCGTTGGTTCTTCTTCAGTAGGTCCGGGTTGGTTGTCATCATCCTCCTATTGTCCATGTCTGTACCGGTGTTGGTTTTCTTTTTCCGGTAGTGGTTCACGGTGGTTTTTTGTAGTGGGTGGTGGTTTTCGGGGTGGGGTGGTGGTTGTGGGTGAGAGAATGCAGGTAAGGGTTTGTAAAGTGAAGGGGAGTAGGCGGTGGGGTATTTTATAGAGGGGTGGGTTGTTGAGGGTTTTGACCGGTTGTAAGCGGTCGCCCGGTTGAGACGCTTCGTGTGGAAGGCGGTTGCGCTTTCTGGCAGCTGATTGGACGTTGCCTGTCACGTCCTTGCTCCACGCGCCTCCCAGCCTCTGCACTCGCCTGCAAAGCTGCAACACCCCAAAATTTCAAACTTTACTCATCCCCCCTCTTCCAATTAGCTAGAAATAGTAGTAAAGCAAATAAATGGCTCTTTAATACAATTCAGAATTTCACCCAAGTGGTATCCTCGTGGTCAGTACGAACTCCGAATTAATATTTAAGATCCGAAAAATCTTTTTGTTGTTTTTCCTTCTTAACTTAAGTTAAATTACTAAATATCTACAATATTTACATCATTACTAAGGGTATTTGAAGTTTTACCCGGTCAGTAAGTACAAATCATATGACATCGACCAGGTGGAACTCCAAATCCCTTTCCTACTGGTCATTTAGACGCCATTAAAGTGTAGTGGAATTTCTTCCACTACACACATCTCTTCATTTTCCCTATATATTTTCAATCTATGTCCATTAACGACAAAAGGTTCGGAGTTAGGGATATTCCCTGAAATCTCGACCGCTCCATTAGCACGTAATGCAGTGATAATGTAAGGTCCTGCCCATTTGGACTTGAGCTTCCCAGGCATTAGCTTCAATCTTGACTGGAAGAGTAGTACTTTCTGACCAACTTGGAGATCCTTGGTTCTCAGATTTTTATCGTGCCACATCTTTGTTTTCTCCTTGTACCACATGGCTGAGTCGAACGACTCCAATCTGAGTTCTTCCAGCTCTTGTAGTTGTAGCTTCCTTTCCTCTTCACAGGCCTTAGCATCCACATTAACCTGTTGTACTGCCCAGTATGCTCTATGTTCAATTCCTACTGGCAAGTGACACATCTTCCCAAAGACGATGCGATAGGGGGACATCCCGATAGGAGTTTTGTAGGCTGTGCGATATGCCCACAGAGCATCTTCCAACCTTGTGCTCCAATCTTTTCTGGAGGGGTTGACCGTCTTCTCTAAAATGCTCTTTATTTCCCTGTTTGAGATCTCTGCTTGCCCGTTGGCTTGAGGGTGGTAAGGACTGGATAGGCGGTGATGAACTCCGTACTTCTTCATCAATGCTTCGACCGTTCGGTTGCAGAAGTGAGTGCCTTGATCGGAGATGATTGCCCTTGGTATTCCAAATCGGCTGAATATATGACTCTTGAGGAACTTGGTGACTTACTTAGATTCACAAGTGCTTGTGGCTTTGGCTTCTATCCATTTTGATACGTAGTCAACTGCCACCAGGATGTAGGAGTTCCCATAAGATGAGGGAAAAGGACCCATGAAGTCCATACCCCAGATATCGAACACCTCACAAACTATTACTGGAACTTGCGGCATTTCATCCCTCGTGGAGATCCCACCGGTCAGTTGGCAACGGTCACAGCCTTTGCAGAACTCGTATGCATCTCTATTCAGGGTTGGCCAGTAGAATCCGCTATCTAGCACCTTTCTGGCAGTCTTCCTTGGCCCGAAATGTCCCCCACATGCCAAGGAGTGGCAGTGTGTTACTACATCTCGTTGCTCCCAGGTAGGAACACATCTCCTAATGACCTGGTCTGTTCCTGCCTTCCACAAGTATGGGTCGTCCCAGAAATAATACTTTGCCTCGCTCTTGATCTTCATCCTCTGAGCCTTTGTCACGTTTGGTACCATTGGTAGCTCTCCCGTCACTAGGTAGTTTGCCAAGTCCGCATACCAGGGTTCCTGTCCTACTTTCTCCTTGCCCTTGGTTGTTGCGTCCTGACCAGTAAGTCTCATCACTTCTTCCCAATCGATCTTTCTTGCGGAGAAAATCACTTCACATAAATGCTCTTCCGGGAATTGATCTCTCACATCCTCACTGTTCCCTTCTTGTATTATTCTGCTCAAGTGGTCTGCTACCTTGTTTTCAACTCCCTTTTTGTCTTCTACCTCCCAGTCGAATTCTTGTAAAAGCAGCACCCATCTGATCAGTCGGGGCTTTGACTCCTTCTTCGCAATGAGATACTTGATCGCCGCATGATCGGTATAGACGATGACTCTGGATACCAGTAGGTACTACCTGAACTTTTCGAATGAATAGACAACCGCCAACATCTCCTTTTCGGTGGTGTCATAATTCCGTTGGGCTTGATTCAAGGTCTTGGATGCATAGAATATCACGTACCTTTTCCCCTCAATCTTCTGTCCCAGTACGGCCCCCACTGCATAGTCGCTAGCATCGCACATCACCTCGAAGGGGTGATCCCAGTCAGGAGCCTGAATGATCGGTGCAGAAATCAATTTTTCCTTAAGGAGGTTGAAGGCAGCCTTGCAATGCTCATCGAAGACGAACTCCACCTCGTTCTGGAGAAGTCTGGTAAGGGGTTGGGCAATCTTTGCGAAATCCTTGATAAATCTTCGATAAAATCCAGCATGGCCCAGAAAACCTCTTATTCCTTTCTGATCAGTAGGGAAAGGTAGTTTGGATATGACATCCACTTTAGCTTGATCCACCTGGATTCCCTTTTCTGACACCACGTGTCCTAAGACAATTCCTTCTGTAACCATAAAGTGGCATTTCTCAAAATTTAAAACCAGACTCTTTGCTTGACACCTTTCTAGCACCACATCCAAATGTTGCAAGCACGAGTCAAAAGAGTCTCCATAGACAGTGAAATCATCCATAAAGATCTCTATACAATCTTCAATCAAATCCGAGAATATGCTCATCATGCACCGTTGGAAAGTACCGGGGGCGTTGCATAGGCCAAATGGCATACGCCTATACGCATAGGTTCCAAACGGGCACGTGAACGTGGTCTTATCCTGGTCCTCCGGGTTCACATAGATTTGAAAGTACCCATTATACCCATCCAAAAAGCAGAAGTACTTCCTCCCAGCCAGTCGCTCCAGCATTTGATCGATGAATGGCAGGGGGAAGTGGTCCTTCCTCCCGGCCAGTCGCTCCAGCTTTCGGTAATCTATACACATTCGCCACCCAGTAACTAGTCTAGTGGGGACTAGCTCATTTCTCTCATTCTTAATCACCTGGATCCCTGACTTCTTGGGGACCATATGGATTGGGCTAACCCATTCACTATCTGGTACTGAATATATAATGCCCAGTGAGAGCAACTTCAAGATTTCCTTCAGTATCTCTTCTCGCATGTTTGGGTTCATGCAGACGTCCGAGGCTCTCTATGCGCCTTGGCTCCATCCTCCAGCCTAATGTGGTGCATGCAGACGTCCGGGCTTATACCTACCAGGTCCGTAAGGCTCCATCCAATAGCCTTCTTGTTTTTGCCCAGCACGGTTAGTAGTCTTGCCTCTTGCTCTTCAGTCAGCCCGCTATTGATGATTACAGGGAATGAGTCTTCCTCCCCTAGGTAGGCATACTTAAGATTCGCTGGCAACTTTTTCAACTCCACTTGCGGGGGTAGTGTGTCTGTAGGTAAAGGGTTCTTCTTTGAATCCTCCTCTTGCTCTTGTTCAGCATCTGATTTTTCCTCCATACTGGCTGGTACCACGGCCCCTACGGATCCTGCTAGTTCTGACTTCTGACAGAATTCCGTAATTGCTTCTTCGATCTCTTCGTCAGTCAACCCTCGGCTACTGATCAGATCACACCATGCAGCTGCTTCCACATCAGCCTGGGCATACACATCCAAGGCTTGGAGTTTTTCCTGCAATAATTCGGTCTCAAGAAATTCTTGGACTAGGGGGTCAATTACATCAACATAACATAGATTTTCAGAATCTATTGGTTTTTTCATGGCTTCATTGATGTCAAAAACAAATTTCTCACCATTGAAGTCAATGCATATTGTCCCCTCGGCCATATCCACAATTGTCTTAGCCGTTCTTAAAAATGGTCTTCCTAACAATATCCCGCTAGACTCCCTAGCTTCTGGTTCACTCATTTTAATGACATAAAAATCAGCGGGATAAGTAAAGTTTTGTATCCTGACCAACACATTTTCTAACACACCCTCAGGATTTATACATGACCTATCAGCCAGTTGGATCAACACCCTAGTATTTGACAATTTTACCCCCTTTAACCGATTATAAATGGATAACGGCATAACATTGATAGATGCTCCTAAATCACACATTGCATGCTCGATTTTCACATCTCCAATTGTTATGGGTAGGGTAAACATACCTGGGTCGGCTCTCTTGGGTGGTAGTTTCTCCTGTACAATGGCTGACGCTATTCCTTCCACCATGATTTTTCCATCCTCCTGGGCCTTTCCGGCTATAAACTCCTTTATAAACTTCCCCAGAGGGGGCAGTCTCACGGCTTGGAGGAATGGTATGGTGACATCCAGCTTCCCAAAGATCGACATGAAATCCATAGGGTTTTCCTTCTTCCTCTTCGTCACAAACCGATATGGAAACGGTTTTTCTCCCTTAGCCTCTCCAGTCAATCCTTGTGGATTTTCCTTTTGTGCCTCCTGGGTTTGAGGTTCCGATGTGGGCATTGCTCCTTCCGGTTGCTCATTTCCAGGTTGTGTTTCTCCCTCCTTTCTTTCCACAGTAGGCTTCTCGTTTAGAAAAAACGGATCCTCCATCTGAGGCAGAGGCCTCTTGAGTTCTTCTGCTGAGATGGTGTCGCCCAGCACTCTTTCTCTACTAGACTCCGCAACAGGGTTCTTGAGTTGAGGTCCATTGTAAGCTGTTCCGGACCGCAGTGTAATCTTGCTCACATTTGCCTTTTCAGGTACATGGACTGTAGATGGGAGTTTCCCTGAGTTCCCTTTCATTTCGCCCACCGAGTTAGCGAGCTGGGCCAACTGCCTGTTCATCATATCCATATTTGCCCTATGCTCCTTCTGGGCACTTTGCATCCCTTGCATTGTTTCATTACTGGACTGCAAGTCATTTTTAATGCTTTGCTGCGAGGCAAGCATCTCCCCCATCATGTCCTCCATAGACCTCCTCGACCTGTTTGGCTGATGGAATTGGTTTGAGCTCTGGTGCTGGTTATACTGAGGTGGTGGGTTTGATTGGTAGCCTGAGAAATTTTGTTGGTTTTGGTTCTGTGGGTACTGGTTATACTGGGCAGGAGGGTTATACTGGTAGTGGTTGTGCTGGTACTTACTTTGATTTTGGTGGTGGGTGTTATGTTGAGGCCCTGGGTTAAATTGGTTCTGGTTTTGGTTCTAGTTCTGGGTTTGGTTGTTTCGCTGATGGGGTGGCACATAGGTAGGGTTCGGGTTCTGGTTTTGAGAGTTTTGGTTCTGAGGATGCTGGTTTCTTCCTACCCAGTTAGATTGGTAGTCAGGGTTTGTTGGGCCACGATTGGGATTTTGGTTTGGGTGGGGATTGGGTTGATTTGGAGCCTAATTTTGGTTCTGATTCTGATTTCCATCTCCCTATCGGAAATTTTGGTGGTCCCTCCATGGTGCATCCCTTTGCTTCCCCGGAACCCAGTTCCCGTTGGAATTGTAGTATCCTGCGGCATTTGCTTGCTCCACATCCAGCGGGTTGTCCGGCTGATCATATGGTAGTGCTGGGGCTTCTTGGCCTCCAGTCGGAGAAGGTGGTGGAGTGTTCTGCTTGATTGCAGTCAGCAACTCCTTCTTTAATTCCTCCATCTTCAAATCCATCCGTTCCTCCTGGTCAGTAGCCGAAGCACTCGCTACCCTTTCTCTGCTGTACCCATCTCTCGCGTTGTCGTACGTCTTCTTCGCATTCAACATCTTGCGTAACATCTTTATGGCTTCACTTACTCTCAACTGGGTGAAATCACCTCCAGATGATGAATTCGCCAGATCCTTGGTTTCCTTGTTCATCCCTTCATAGAAGGTGTGGTGCACCTCTATCTCTTTCATGCGATGGTTGGGGCATGACTCCAGAAGACTCATGTACTTCTCCCAGTACTCGCTCAGGGTTTCATCATATTCTTGGCTTATGCACGATATTTTCCTCTTCAATGCACTTGTCTTTGAAGACGGGAAAAACTCGGCTAGGAAAACTGACTTGAAATCGGCCCATGTATTGATAGAGTCGGCTAGCAGGCGCATGAACCAAGTGTTGGCCTCTCCCTTTAGGACAAAAGGTAGGGCCTTCAGTCTGTAATCGTCCTCGCTTGCTCCTGCTGGCCGCCTCTGCGCCTTACAGATTTTGCAGAACTCATTTAAGAATTCGTATGGTCCCTCGTAACTCTTCCCACGGTACGTCGGTAGGATTGCAATCACGTGGGGCTTCACATCACAGGCGGTGTGGCCTGGGGTGACCACTATGGCTTGTGGGGGATCTCCGTCGGCGTGTGCGGTAAGTGTTGCGAGCTCGGGATCGTCCTCACCTTGGTCAGCCATTCTCACTAGTGTTCTTACTGGTTGGGGTGGGAGTTGCGGGAGTTGGTACTCTAGATCTTCTTTCTCCTCGTCGCTACTAGTGCTGTCGACAGGCCAGAACGAGTGGTGACGAGTATTGTTCCACGAGGAAGTATCCTTGGTCTCCACTGGCCAGGAGCCGAGCCACTTCTCATAAACTGAAAACAAAAAGAAAGGGAAAATTATAAACAATATGTACACCAAAAAGATCACACACAATAACAGGTATGAACGCCATCCATCCCCGGCAATGGCGCCATTTTGATAGCCTTCTTTTGGTTCTTTCCCTAGTTTTTCGTATGTAATTTGGAGTGTATCCAACTGATCAGGAAGAGATTCCCGACCCAGCTGAGTCGTTGGTACGACAACCGGGACCTGGCTTCAAACAAGTTTCCTCAACCCACTTCTACTGATTAGTATAATGGAGGTAAGGGTCGAATCCCACGAGGATGGACACGTTTTGATAACTGCGGTGACTTTCCTGGGTGTTTTTGGTTAGCTACCACGCTTGGGTTGAGATTTTACCTAGACAAGAAATAAAGGTGGTACTCTACTGACTAGTAGGCGTGAAAATAACAGGCATGTGGTGGTGTTCGTGAAAGTAGAAGACAAGGTGTCTCAGGGACATATGGAAAGTAGACAGTTACTAAAAGAGGAAAATTAGACAACAAGGTATATCTGGTGGCTGGGGGCTCTCTGACAGGTCTGGATAGTACAACTGAAAAAGTAGGGAACAAAAGCAAAAGTAACTTAAAGGTAAAAGTGGTCCAACTAAAGTTGATTTTGACGTTTTCTTCTTCACCAAGTATTGACAAAAAATCATATGAACACAAACACCATAACTAACTTCAAATTCATGAATACAAACTCAAGATCCATCGATTAAAATGTTTAAACTTAAATTAAACGGTGAAACTGCAACTTTACTTCTACTGACTAACATGCAAGATGGTAATCACGGCGTAGAAAAGAAACTCGTGCACGAAAACTTAACTAAACATAGCTACAACTTCGAATCAGCAACTCCAGATAAGAAAGCACTCAGAAATTAAAAGCAATAAATAGATCTAACTTTCCTAGGCAGAATGAAGCAAACTCGAACCAAAGCGACATGCGAAATAGAAACTTTATAACGTAAATGGTGGAAAATAACAAAGTACTTCAAAAGAGCAACAGCGATGAGTGTTTGCAACAAAACAAACGATGAAAACAAGTAAAGATTAAACTAGAAATCAAAGTAACGAAGTTTGGCCACTTCGGGCGATGATACTACTACACTACTACGATAACTGGCTGGAACGACGGACTGATGACTTCTCCGGCAGACTCTTAGACGTCAAGTGACCATGGCTGTGGCGAGGAACGAGAGATTGGACAATGCTGAAGGACTAATCTTCTAGAGAGAATTCTACTAAGTGTGTTTTGAACCGAGAACTTTGAACCGAACTCTAAGGAACCAACTCTAAAGGGGCGAACTCCTTCTCTCTCTCCAAGTGGCTTCTTTTATAGGGAGGCTTGCCCTTGATTTTAGGGTAGACTTCCTCCGCGTTTTGACCTTTTTGCCCTTGTCAATGATCATCCCAGCCTATCCTCCTTCTCCATCTCGAGCCTTTTTCTGGCATGCATCCTGGTCCGTATTGCACCCTTCTAGCGCCCTTTTCACTTGCGTCACCTGAATCGTCTCCTACTGACTTGGATCCTTTAATCCTGCACACTTGAGCAACTGTTTTGCAGATAATACATGCATTTCACTACATACTGACCAGTAACCAAGGCTTAGAATACGACTTATCAAACACCTTACCGTGGACTTCGTCCAGCTTATACCTTCATAACCCAATTTCCCATTTTTCTCCTTCACAACTCTTCTCCCTAAGCATTCAGTGGTGGCCCTTAAACATGTGTTAGCTCGAAGTTATCTAAGGCTTATAACTCATTATTATAGTAGGGCTTCACAACTAAGTAAGTAGAGGCATCCTCCATCGTTCTCGCTTCACTCAGATTAACTAGGCTTATTACAGGAAAAAACTTCTAAGTTGAAATGCTTCCTATTTTCAATTACTTTCACTAAGGGGATCATGCCGTATTATATTCACTGGCTCATGCGACAAAACTTAGACCTACAGACTCTTAACATGCAGACAAAATAATGCATTGACTCCTCTCCCCATCCCACTTCACTCAAGCTTGTCCCCAAGCCATCGTCGTGAAGGGGGAAACAGAGAGATCGATGCAAAACAACAAAACAGGTTATAAAAACAAAATCCCACCAAGTTCCTTTATCATTTCCCTCCTCATTAACTGCATCTCCTTCTTCACATCCTGGACTTCCTTACGTAGCTCTTCAACCTCTTCACTTGGCATGGCTTCCTCGGCTTCCTCAGGCTCTGCTTTCACCTTATCTCCCAACGAGTAGAAGAGAGTCTTGGTGCCATGAGTCTGCAGCAACCCCTTGTTGAAAAAATAATCAACACTGAACACTTCCGGGGGTTCGCACATGACTACCAACGGAGCGGCCTTGGCAATCTTCATTTCTATGTTTCGTTGGAGGTAGGCGCCGAGGAGGTGACAGGTATACATATGACGCGCAGGGTTGCTCGTCATTTGGTGGCATGCCTGAGCCAGCCAATAGCCTAGGTGCACCTTCACGCCTTTCGCCATGCACCATGTGAAGTAGAGGTCGGTAGTTGTAAGAGCTGAATTAGCGGTACCCATCAAGTTGTAACTGACAAACGTCTGAGCAAAGCGGAGAATTCGGTCTTCAATGTGGGAGGCTTTGGAGTAGCTGGACTTAAACGTTCCCGCCTTGGGGTGCGTGATCAGTTCCCATGCCGTTTGCACCTTGAAACCGGGCGTGTTCTTCGGCACTCCAACCATCCTCTCATTCCATGCCCCCTCTTCATCCTCGGCTTGGGTAAACAACCCCATCCGCAGAGACCATTCCCGAATGCTCATCTCATATTCTTCATTAAAAAGCCTGAACGTTATTGAATCCGCGTCGAGATCAGTGGTGTTCTTCAAACGAAAGGTGGAGAAAAACTCCCTTGCTAGATCCACGGGCACCCTCTCCTGGCTGTGCTGTAATAACCACTCAAACCCTATCGAATAGATACAAGCGCGGAATTCCTTGTCACATGCAATCATTTTAAGCTCCCTTGAGTTGTACTGCTTCCCAGATTTGGCCATCTTCCCAGCGCTACATCTTTCCTTGTACACTGCGGTCCTCTTCTGGTCGTCGAACTGCCTCATCTCCTCTAACAACTCTTTAGTCAGCCAGACTTCCGGACGTCCTGGAATAGGCTCTTCTTCAGCTTCTTCAGATTCATAATCGGGCTCAGGGATGGGCTCGTCTTGTTCCTCGACAGAGGGATCCTCGGTTATAGGGGAAAGGGTCTCCTCGACCTCCTTGACGGAGGGAGCTTTCCTTGACCGAGTAGATGAGGTCGCCGCCGCCTTTCCTTTCCTCGCCCTTTCCTTGGCCAGGCGGCGTTCCTCTGCCTCTGCAGCATCAGGAACTAAGTCATCGACTTCATCGAGGAGACTCCTCCTGGTGCGCCTCCTTTCTGCCCTCTCATCTATCTTAGGTTCATCTTCATCCTGGTCACCCACCAGGTCCACAATCAATTTCAGCCCTCCCTCGGGCTCCGGTACTCCAGTCGCAAGTAGATCTGCTTCTTCCAACAGCTTTTCCGGGGTTTCCCCTTCACGTTCCACTATCGGGGTCGCCCCCTCAATATAAATGGGGTTCTCCCCCCAGACACCACTTGGGGTCGCCCCCTCTTCCACGAACTCAGGGGTCGCACCCCTGAAATCAATTGGGGTCTCATCCCCAGTTTCCAAAGGGGTTTCCCCCTCAGCAACATCCTTCACAATAGGGGTTTCCCCCTCAATCATACTGTCCACAATAGGGGTTGCCCCCTCCACAACTTCATCTAAAACAGGGGTTTCCCCCTCACCATCTTCTTTTCCCTCAAAACTAGGGTTCTCATCACCGTGCTTCTCTGTCTCATCATCTGTTCCGCCGTTTGTTGGTCTATCCTCCTCCGGCCGTTCGTGTACCGCCTCCTCTTTCTCCGCCTCCTGTGAAGCGGTTTCTGCGCGTTGAGATGTAGATTCTTGCGGTCTTTCTTCACGAAGATTCGCCGGTTGTGCTGCCGAGTCTGCCGGAGTCGTCAGTGGTGGTACGACCGGCGCGGACGTCATCAGGCTAGCGGCGAACAGGGCATATACTTCTTTTGCTTTCTCGACGCTCCCCAATTTCTGCGTCAATTCCGCCAACAGGGCTGGGTCGTACACCGTGCTTTGTGAACTTCCGGTGAGTTGGGTTGAATCCATCACTGCAGATCTGAAATTGAAAGAAAATCTGGTCGAATTTGGGTTAGGGTTTATTTTCTAGAGAGAGAGAACAAAAGTAGAGAGAAGGGAGAGTAAATTCAGATTTTCGTCGATTTGGGATTATTGGAGAGAGAGAGAGACGACGGTTGCTTTTCTGATGAAAGGATGGTGCAGTTGCAGGCATGATGTAAGCAACCGTACAACTTCCATAATTATCGGCAGATTTGAAATTCAAATTTTCTCCGTCCCTCCTTGACCTCTTCCTCCAAGCTTCCCTTGACTTCTCCCTTCAGGTTCTCCTCCAGACGACTCCCTAGACCATGACCCTACACAATAAAAAAATTGAAGGTTCCAGACTCCCAGGTCAAGGTTAGAGTATAAAGTATCGGTTTCCTTCGGAGTCTGGTGCTTCGAAAATATTTTTGGATTTTCTAAGTTTGAAAAGTAATTAAACTATTTACACACTTCTTTAGAGTATTCCCGAGATTCCCTGGTTCAGTTTGTATTTTCAAAATTGTTAACCTACTACTTGACCCAGGAATTCATCGAGAATATCCCCTCGTCCGTCTAGGCGATAGTAGGGAGTGCATGTAGTGGAACTTCGTCCACCACACACAACTCGGAATTATCCCTATAGACTTTCACTCTATGACCATTGACAAGGAAAGGAACAGAGTTAGGAGCACTTCCCTGGATCTCCACTGCTCCGTTTGCGCGGATGCCGACGATGGTATATGGGCCGATCCATTTAGACTTCAATTTTCCTGGCATTAGCTTGAGCCGGGACTGGAAAAGGAGCACCTTCTGTCCCACATGAAGTTCCTTGACCCGGAGATTCTTATCATGCCATAACTTCGTCCTTTCTTTGTACCACATGGCAGACTCAAATGACTCCAGCCGAAGTTCCTCCAATTCTTGCAATTGTAATTTCCTCTCTTCTTCGCAAGCTATCGGCTTCATGTTCAGTTCTTTCACTGCCCAGTACGCCTTGTGCTCAATACCAACAGGTAAGTGACACATCTTGCCAAACACAAGCCTGTAAGGCGACATTCCAATAGGCGTTTTAAAAGCAGTTCTGTAAGCCCACAATGCGTCTCCGAGCCTCTTGCTCCAGTCCTTCCTTGACGGATTAACTGTTTTCTCCAATATCGCCTTGATCTCGCGATTAGAAATCTCTGCCTGGCCATTAGACTGGGGATGGTACGGAGTCGACACTCTATGGTGAACACCATATTTCTTCATCAAAGCCTCGATGGTGCGATTACAGAAATGAGTTCCTTGATCCGAGACGATGGCCCGAGGAACTCCATATCTGTTGAAAATATTGGCCTTCAAAAATTTTGCCACCTCCTTCGATTCGCATGTTGTGGTGGCCTTAGCTTCTATCCACTTAGACACATAGTCTACTGCAACCAATATATACGTGTTCCCACAAGATGATGGGAACGGTCCCATAAAGTCCATTCCCCACACATCAAAAATTTCGCACACGATCACCGGGACCTGAGGCATCTCGTCCCTTCTTGAAATTCCCCCCGTCTGCTGGCACCTCTCGCAACATTGGCAGAACTCAAAGGCATCCCTATTTAGCGTCGGCCAATAAAAACCGTTGTCCAAAACTTTCCTCGCTGTCTTCCTCGGTCCAAAGTGACCTCCACATGCTAAGGTGTGGCAATGAATTAACACATCTCTTTGTTCCCATTCGGGAATGCAGCGTCTAATCACTTGATCTGAGCACATTTTCCACAGGTAAGGGTCGTCCCAAAAGTAATATTTAGCTTCACTTCTAATCTTCATCCTCTGGGCCCGGGAAACTTCGTCTGAACTTGGCATCTCTCCCGTGACCAAGTAGTTGGCTAAATCAGCAAACCACGGTTCTGCGTTCAGTGTGCGCTTCCCCTTATCCGATTCCCCTAGACCGGTTAGAGCCAAAACTGCTTCCCA
This sequence comes from Salvia hispanica, assembly GCF_023119035.1. NCBI lineage: Eukaryota > Viridiplantae > Streptophyta > Magnoliopsida > Lamiales > Lamiaceae > Salvia > Salvia hispanica. The sequence goes on along the minus strand of NC_062969.1, from coordinate 33,293,809 downwards.
GTTAAGTGGTCTAGGAAATTTCTCCAGAAGGTACAAATGCTCCTCGGGGAAGGCATCGGGTATGGCCTCTTCTGTTTCCCCCTGATGTATTCTGCTCAAGTGATCGGCTACTCTATTCTCCGTCCCTCTTTTGTCTCTTACTTCCCAATCAAACTCCTGCAAGAGTAACACCCAACGGATTAATCTCGGCTTAGACTCTTTCTTAGCCAGCAAGTACTTAATCGCCGCGTGATCCGTGAAGACTATAACCCTCGACCCAAGGAGGTAGGGTCGGAATTTTTCAAACGAGTATACGACAGCCAACATTTCCTTCTCCGTGGTGTCATAATTTTTCTGAGCCTGATTCAGCGTCTTGGAAGCATAGAAGATCACATAGCTTTTTCCATCAATTTTCTGTCCTAGGACAGCTCCCACAGCAAAATCACTCGCATCACACATTATCTCGAAAGGATGGTTCCAGTCTGGTGCCCTGATAATTGGTGCTGATACTAACCTGTCCTTAAGCAACTGGAACGCCCTTTCGCATCCTTCGTCAAAGACGAATTCCACATCATTATGTAACAACCGAGTGAGTGGTTGCGCGATTTTTGCGAAATCCTTGATAAACCTCCTATAGAACCCTGCATGACCTAGGAAGCCTCTCACCTCTTTTTGGTTCGTAGGGTATGGTAATTTTGATATCACATCCACCTTTGCTTTGTCTACTTGAATACCTCTCTCAGAAACCACGTGACCCAGGACAATGCCTTCAGTCACCATGAAATGGCATTTCTCGAAATTCAACACTAAATGCTTCTCTTGGCATCTCTGTAACACTAGATCAAGGCTGGCTAAACAAGTATCAAATGAGTTCCCATATACGGTGAAATCGTCCATGAATATCTCAATGCATACTTCCAACAGATCCGAGAAAATGCTCATCATACACCGTTGGAAAGTTCCCGGTGCATTACACAATCCAAACGGCATTCTTCGGTATGCATAGGTACCAAAGGGGCACGTGAATGTGGTTTTCCCTTGGTCCTCTGGATTAACGTAGATTTGGAAATAACCGTTGTATCCGTCAAGGAAACAAAAGTACTGTTTGCCAGCCAGTCTTTCCAGCATCTGATCAATAAAAGGTAGGGGAAAATGATCCTTCTTTGTGGCTTCGTTCAACTTCCTGTAGTCGATGCACATCCTCCATCCTGTCACTAGTCTGGTGGGTACCAGCTCATTTTTTTCATTCTTAACAACCTGTATTCCAGATTTTTTTGGTACCATATGGACAGGACTGACCCACTCGCTATCTGGAATGGAGTAGATGATCCCTAGGGCAAGCAATTTTAACACCTCCTTTAGGACCTCCTCTCGCATGTTCGGATTCAGTTTCCGTTGTGCATCTCGATGAGCCTTCGCACCTTCTTCTAAACGAATGTGGTGCATACAAAGATCAGGACTTATTCCTACCAAATCTGAGAGAGTCCATCCTATTGCTTTCTTGTTTCTTTTGATGACTTCCAATAACTCCTTCTCTTGCTCCTTGGTCAGGTTGCTGTTGACTATTACCGGAAATGTCTCATCCTCCTCCAAGTAAGCGTACTTGAGGCCTGGTGGAAGTGTCTTCAGCTCCTTTTTTGTTCCATTCGTCTCCTGGGGCAAGGGATTTTTGTCCGCAATTTCTGGTAATGCCTCCTTCCCAGACCCAGGAGATTTTTCCAGACTAGCCACGTGAGCCGATCCCTTAGATTTGGCTGACTCGGGACTTCTGCAGAATTCCATAATGGCCTCCGTGAGTTCTTCATCTGTCAATTCCGCTGTGTTCATTGCTGCACACCATCCTACAACTTCTCTGTCAATCGAATGACTCAACTCCGAGTTGTCGATTTGTTCCTGTATCAATTCCGTCTCAAGATACTCTTGGACCAAGGGGTTAATAACATCAATAGCATAGAGATTCTCAACATCTAAAGGCCTTTTCATCCCCTCATCTATGCTAAAAGTATACTTCTCCCCGTTATAATCCAAGCAAATTGTTCCATCAAAGACATCGATAATGGTCTTAGCGGTACGCAAAAATGGTCTCCCTAAAAGTACCCCACTGGACTCAGCAGACTCATTATCATTCATCTTGATCACATAAAAATCAGCAGGATATAGAAAATCATGCACTTTGACTATAACATTTTCCAACACTCCTTCAGGGCAGATGCAAGTTCTATCTGCTAACTGGATCACTACCTTGGTAGCAACCATCCTCACTCCAGTCAATTTCTTATAGATCGAAAGCGGTAAAACATTTATTGACGCCCCTAGATCACACATAGCATGCTCGACCTTGATATCCCCTAGAGAGATGGGTAATGTGAACATACCTGGGTCGGTGCATTTTGAGGGCATCCTTCTCTTTTGTATCACAGCAGACACATTCTCCCCGATCACAATCTTCCCATCTGGCTTGGTCTTCCCTGCAATGAACTCCTTGATGAACTTGCTGAAAGCAGGCATTTTTAGGGCTTGCAAGAATGGCAGGTTGATTTCCAACTTGCTAAAAATCTCCATGAGATCCTCTGTATCATCCTTTTTCTTCTTCGCTTCCCCGCGGTATGGAAATGGCTTTGGTCGCTTTACTGCATTGGTGGAAGTCCCAACCTGGGTTCCATCAACTCCACTGTTTCCTTCCTTACTCACTTCTTCAGGTTCGGGGTCTAGGAAGAACGGGTCCCTTGGTCGAGGTAGGGATCCCCCTAAATCTCCCTTCTGGAGGTCTTCCTGAATAAGGATTTCCCTGGGTCTAGCGCTTTCCTCTTGATGCAGCTGACTCTGTTTTCCTTCACTAGCCTGCATGGGCACTTCCTCATCAATTTCCAACGTCGGCCCTTCATAACCCCGCCCAGATCTCAAGGTGATTTGACTAATGTTTGCTCGGTCTGGCGGTTTGACGGTGGCAGGAAGTTTCCCTTCATTTCCTCGCATCTCATTCAAGGAGACTGCAATCTGGGACAGTTGCTTTGCCATCATATCCATGGCGGCTTTATGTTCAGACTGAGCATCTTGTAACTTGTGCACCACGTCATTGTTGGAGTGTAGGTTACTCTGCATGAACTGCTGTGAATTCACTAGATCGTGGACCATGTCATCCAAACTCCTCTGTGGTCTGGAGTTGAATTGACCAGAATTCGGTCCTTGACCTTGATTCTGACGATAGTTACCTTGATGATTGTTATATTGGTTATTAGACCCTTGATTTCCCTGATGGTTGTTGTACTGGCTACCAGACCCTTGATTCCCTTGATGATTTGGTTGGGAATTCTGGTAGTTCCCTTGGTTATTTCTCTGATGAGGTGGCACATAGGAGCTCCCTGGATTGTTCTGATTCCTATTTCCCCAATTAGTATGGTCCTGATTCCTGTACCCCAGCTGCAATTGCCCCTCTTGACCTTTTCCTGACCAGTTGGACTGCCTCTCCGGAGGATGTGCATAATTCGTGAGCTGAAGTGGGGGTGATTGGCCTTGATCATGGTCAGTCCACCTGAAGTTTGGGTGAGTCCTCCATGGAGCGTCCCTCTGTCTTCCTTGGTTCCAACTTCCGTCGGGATTCCAACTTCCCATCGAATTTGCCTGAGCTTGGCACTCCCCTTCGCAGGGCTGACTGTAGTACGGTTGAAGTTGCCTTTCCTCTTGACCAGGGGGTTTCTCAATTTCCACTGGAGCATGCGGATTGTATTTCTCAATTGCATTTAGCAAGGCTTTTTCCAGTTTATCGATCCTATCTTCCACCTTCTTGTCTTCTTGTTCCATTACTGCATTGGCTGATCCTCTCCTCAATATGCTTCGCGGGTTATCATAGGCCTTCTTCGCCTCGATCAGCCTTCCCAAAGTTTCCCGAGCTTCACTTGCTTTATTCTTGGTAAAATTTCCCCCGCTCGAGGAGTTCATCAAGTCCTTTGATTCAGGGTTTGCACCTTCGTAGAACAGATAATAAGTCTCCGCTTCTATCATCCTGTGGTTCGGACAAGCATCCAGCAGCCCCTTGAAACGGGACCAATAAGAACTCAGAGACTCATCGTATTCCTGCTTGCACTCCTGAATCTCCTTCTTCAAGGCATTCGTCTTGTTGGACGGAAAAAAGTAATCCAAAAACTCTAGTTTAAAGTCCTTCCACGTGTTGATCGAGTCCGGTGAGAGCCTTAGCAGCCAAGTGTTCGCCTCCCCTTTGAGAGCAAACGGGATTGCTCGAAGACGGTAGTCCTCCTCTGTTGCCTCGTTGGGTCGCTTTTGAATGCTGCATAGTTTACTGAACTCGTTCAAAAATTCATAGGGGCATTCGTTCCTCCGTCCAGAGAAAGTGGGTAAAACTCCGAGTACATTCGTCTTGATATCGATCGCCCTCCGTCGTGGGTTCGAGACTATAGCATGAGCGGGTTCACCGTCGAGATGTGCGGTGAGCGACCCTATTTCCGGATCAGGATCTACTAGATGAGCCATATTCGGGTCTTCCTCCTCCTCGGTCTCGGAATGCTCTGGTTCTGTTGACGACTCCGGGTTCTCCTCTGTCGACGAATTCCACTCTTTTTCACTCTCTGACTCGAACGGGAATGGATCCTCCGTCCTCAATCCTGATCTGGTGGTGATGGTAGATGTAGATTCCTTGACTCGCCACTTGTATTGGCCACTCCCCGACCCAGATGAGCTCGCCCAACTTCCAGAAAGGAAGCCTGCGTTCATAAACTGTCAAGGAGAAAGAAAATAACAGATATTAAAATATTTACACCAAATCCTTAAACGCAAATACAATAAACGCCATCCTTCCCCGGCAACGGCGCCATTTGAAAGTCGGATTTGTTTCTCGGTGCGCACAGAAGGAAATAAACAGGTTCCCTTGGTCCAGCAAATCCACTAGATCACGCGGTCTAGGAACTCGTTGGTCGTAGGAAATCCTGGTCGTCGGACACACAGAGCACTCTTTCAAAAACCCTCAACCACTTTACTAAACCTAGTATAGGGAAGTAGGGATCGATCCCACAGAGATGGATGCGTAATAATCGTGTTCAAGGATTTGGACTTGTTTTTGGGGTTGGCTGCTGCCACGCATTTTTCTTGGGTTGAGGAAAAAAAAATAAACTTGACTTGGGAATTTTAAAACGGCTACGCTAACAACTAGACCTAGGCGAAGCAACAAAGAAAACTATGCAAGGAAAATTAACCGCACAATCACTAGATCTAGAAAAAGAAAAAAAAAACTCTAATTACCTAGACTCGGGAAACAAACTGACTGTGGGGACCATGACTGAAAAAAAAAGCAGAGTACGGACGAAAAGCTGGCAGAATAACTAACTCTGGTACTAACTAACAGCGACATCATCTTCTTCAACCAAATTGCGTAAAAACTCATAAGAAAAACAACATGAACGAAATCAGAGCAGAGCAAACTAAATCTAAACCAATTTGATGCATAACAACAAGAACTAAACAGATCCAGAGATGCTAGACGAAGTAAAACAGGAAACAAGCGGAAAACTCAAATCCATCCAACAACTCCCCTTTCTCACTTTGGATCCAACCTCAGACGCTAAATCCACTCCGGATCCAAGCGTCCGACACAAACTCCAACCAACAGAAACATTTCATAACTTCAGATTTTAACGACAACCTCCAATAAATCAACAAACCACAGATCTATCACCAAATTCCCAGATCGAGTACCACAGCATCAAAATAAAAACAGAGATCGACATAAAACTTGTTAAAATAAACTCTCAGCAGCAAGATCTACGTAAATCAACTTGAAATATCACAAATAAACGCAAACCAACAGAAGCGAAAGGATAACAAGTAACATCAACAGCCAAGTCGACTCCCAAAAGTGAAGTTCGACCGCAAAAGTGCAAAAACAACTGAAATTTAAAGAGATTGTATCTTCGCCCACACGCGGACGGTGTTGCAACTGAAACTTCTGAAGAAATGAACCCCTTCGTGACCCAAACTACCCCAGATCTCCCATTCCCAAGTGTGTGTTGTGTGTGTGAGCTAAGAGTGAGCGAAAAAAAGTGATAGCGTCCTCTTTGTGTGTTGCATGCTCTTCTATTTATAGGCGTTGGAGTGGGGCCCAGCGAGGTATAGATAGACTTTGTTGCCCTCAGCTACTGACTCCCTCCGTCACGCCTTCTTTTCCTTTTAAGTCTGCTCATTTCACTTCATTCCTTCGCTAGATTGTTTCCTTCAGCATTCCCTCGATCTAGCGATTCTATCACACACCTGGCTTAGGAAACGTGTTAGACCCAGCAAAATGTAACGCTTTTCACCATATAACCGATGCATGAAATTAGTTGGGAAACTAATTTACCTCTCCTTATCATATGCATTGAAAAGAGGAGAACATCTGGAAGTTGACGGCTACACAGATGCTGATTGAGCTAGCAATCCAATTGACAGAAAGTCAACTGGTGGATACTTCACATTCGTCGGGGGCAACCTAGTTACTTGGAGAAGCAAGAAACAAAAGGTTGTAGCTCTATCAAGTGCTGAGGCAGAATTCAGAGGCATCAAGAGTGGGCTCATGGAGATCATGTGGCTAAGGAGGCTACTCACTGAAATCGGTTTCTCCCCAAATCGGAAGAGCAAGCTATTTTGTGATAATAGAGCGGCAATCAGCATATCAGAGAATCCAGTCCAACACGACAGGACTAAATATGTCGAGGTTGATCGCCAGTTTATTAAAGAAAAACTTGAAGGAGGAATTATCGAGTTTCCATTCATTCGATCTGAAGAACAATTGGCAGATATTTTAACCAAAGCCGTGAATCGAAGAAGCTTCAAAGAAATTCTAGTCAAGTTGAACATTGGAGATTCCATTGCTCAACTTGCAGGGGTAGTGTCAAGAATCATCTAACGGCTAGTCCATTTACCAAATAATGGGTAATTGCAATAATAATAAATTACATGGTATTACCTAGGAACATTAAATCTTTTGTAGTTCCTAAAGTGAAGGGGGATGTATCCCATGGTTGTACTACCCTATAAAATGGGGCCATTGTAACTAGTCTAAATACACAGCAGAAAATACAATACAATCTCATTCCCTACTTTTACCACCATGTTTAATCTTCCATACAATGCCTCTCTCGATTACCATCTTTAAAAGCGGCTCTACAATCTTTTCATTGGTTGTGGATGCCCTAAAAACATTTTTGGAATAAAACTTAATGTGCATTAATCTAAACCATATTTCAAATAATGATTTTTAAAATATCATTGTTATCCACAATAACAACACCAAAATAATTTATATTACATGACTATTATTTGGAAATGATATAACCACATTCAAATTAAGAATTTCTTTTCACGCTACTTATTCCAAATATATTATGTTTACGTATGTTATTTGTCAGTGATACTATAATCAACCAAGATGTTATTATTTTGTTGTTTTGATCACGTTTTTATCCATTTTCTTCACATATTATACAATTTATTATTTTATAAATATTATTATTATTATTATTATTACTTTTTTTTGCTTCAAATATAATAAAACTTAAAAGTAAATTCATGTTAATAAACTATACTAATCAATAACTTGAGATCTCAACTTCTCAAGTTAGAAAATTTGGATAACCCAATAATCACATCTTAGTTGATTAATTTTTTTAATGGTTAATTTTAGATCATAGCCTAATTTGACATGCATGGCCAAATAGTACATCCATTATTAATGTTGAAAAAAAGATAAATTTCTTATTTCCTGTCATATCTATACAATATATAAAAGGGGAGTTTTGGAAGGTTTTGAATAATCCTTATATTGAGGGATGTAAATGCAATTAATATAAAATTCAGAAACTAATTCTAATAAATATATAATCCACTTGGTTGGTTAGTTTCCCATGTTTCATACGTGAGTGAGTGGGAGGTTATTTACACTAAGAATTTTATTATTGGTAAAATAAGAAGGTGTGCATCTTTTTATCAGAATGACCGTCCTATATTCACATGATGAATACCTCAGAATCTCTTCATGGATTTATCAAAAAGCTTTATGAAGAATCAAAAAGGCTTGGGAGTCATGCAACTAAAGTTGATGAAGTTCACACAAAGTGATTACGAGCCAACTGGGTCAACATTATCGTGACTATTCTTCTTCCTACACTCTGTTTTTCTCAAGTTTGGCTATGCGGTACTTCTATTTCTCTTTCTAATTAATATTCTTTTCTGTAATTTGATAGTATACAATAACTACTATATTTATATTTTATTTTGGTGAAATTAACAGGTTGATTTTTGGATTTATCTTCTTGATTTGGATGGCTAAGGAAGCCTCCACAAAATTATGTGGTGTTCATTGTTCAATTGTGTACTTTCATGGGTCATACATCTTATGCTTTGTGACGGACTAGGTTTTCGGTCGGGTGTGTAAATGTAGGGGTGTATCCAACTGATCAGGATAAGATTCCTAACCTAGCTGAGTCGTTGGCACGACAACCGAACCTGGTGTCAAATAAATTTCCTCAACCCACTTCTACTGGCTAGTATAGTGGAGGTAAGGGTCGAATCCCACAAGGATGGACACGTTCGGATAACTGCGGTGACATTCCTGGGTGTTTTTGGTTAGTTACCATGCTTTTGGGGTTGGGATTCTACCTAGGCGAGAAATAAAGATAGTACTCTACTGACTAGTAGGCGTGAAAATTACAGACATGTGGTTGTGTTCGTGAAAATAGGGGACAAGGTATTTCAGAGACATGTGAAAAGTAAACAATTACTAAAAGAGGAAACTTAGACAACAGGGTATATCTGGTGGCTGGTTGGCTTTCTGACAGGTACAACTGAAAAGTAAGAGACAAAAGCAAAAGCAACTAAAACTCCATGACAAAACTCAGATTCATGAATTCAAACTCAAGATCCATTAATTAAAATACTTAACTTAAGATGAACAGCTGAAACTGCAGATTACTTCTACTGACTAACATGCAGGGTGGTGATCACAGCGCAGAACAAAAAAAACTCGTGCACGAAAACTTAAACTGAGACATAACTACAATTTTCAATCAATAACTTCAGATCTAGCCTACTTGACGGAAAAACACATGCACGCACTTAAAAATTAAAAACTATGACTAAATCTAACTTTCCTAGGCAGAATGAAGCAAGCTCAAACCAAAGAGACATACGAAATAGAAACTTCATCACTTAAACGTTTGGATCTTCACTAAGTACTTTAAAAGGCAACAAGATAAATGTTTGCAACAGATCCAACGAAGAAAACAGGTAAAAATTAAACTAGAAAGCATATAACGATTGTTTTGCCACTACGACAAACTGGCTGGAATGGTAGAACGATGATTTCTCCGGCAGACTCTTGGACGTCAAGTGACCATAGCTGTGGCGAGGAACGAGAGACTGGATAATGCTGAAAGACTGATCTTCTAGAGAGAATTCTACTAAGTGTGAAGAGTGAACGACCCGAGTGTGTCTTCTCTCTCTCCAAGTGGCTTCTTTTATAGGGAGGCTTGCCCTTGCTTTTAGGATAGACTTCCTTCTCGATTTGACTTTTCTTCCCTTGTTAATGATCATCCCAGCTGTCCTTCTTCTCCATCTCGAGCCTTTTCTCTGGCATGCATCCTGGTCAGTATTGCACCCTTCTAGCGCTCTTTTCGCTTGCGTCGTCTGAATCGTCTCCTACTGGCTTGGATCCCTTAATCCTGCACACTTGAGAAACTGTTTTGCAGATAATACATGCATTTTATGACATACTGACCAGTAACCAAGGCTTAGAATACAATTTATCACTTTGCTCTACGGGTGATCGTTTTAATACATATTGATTATTGATTTTGTGCATTGCAAATTGGTTTTGTTCTTTATTTTATTGTAGTTTTAGGTGAGGCAGATGGATTTACCTACGAGTTCTGTTGAAAAGTGACAAAATTGTGAAGAATTGAAGATTTTAGTTTATAATGATGAGATTGATTTTAATTTTAAAGTTAATGTAGTGTATAAAGAAGTTTTAAAAATGATGAGAAATTATGTATTTAATTCTTTGTTGTGATAGATTTTTATCTTCTTACTACATGATTTAATGTTTAAACATTATATTATGTGATTTGTTTCAAATTTATTATGCTTCAATGTTGATTTGTATAGATTTTTGTTCTCATATAACTAAAATTGTTACTCATATTGTTCATTGTTAATATTGATTCTAATTTATTTAATTAATTTAAAATTGAAAATTAATATTTTGAAAATATATTAATCTGTGCATAGCACTGACGTGATACTAGTATATGTATAAAAGTAAACTATCAATTACAATATCGATATCATATTATACATCATGTTTGTTTTGAATAATGTGATAATTTGCATCACTCTTTATATCATAAGAAGTCATACAAACTTTATAAGTTAAGATTAATTTTAAATATATATAATTTCATCTAATTCCATAATTTATACTATAAACTTAGTGAATTTAGCTTAGTGAATTTATGCGGAAAAGAAGCTTGCAATAAATGCATATAATTTCAATTTTGACCCAAACCGAGGACAAATTAAATTTTTTAGTAGAATTCCATTTTGACACAAATAGAATGAAAAAACAATATGGAGTAATACTACGGAGTATATAATTTAATTACTTAGTTAAAAAAAGATTTAACTTTAAAAATGCTATAGATTATAAAAATTCTAATAAATTAATAGTCAAAATTAGGGATGTCAATTGGGCTAACCTGCTCGGGTTCGGGCCAATCCACTCAGGTTGTCAGGCTATTTGGGTACGGGTTATTCGGGCTGTGAATTTTTCGGGTTATATATTTTCGGCCCTAACACTAAATCTTCGGGTTTAGAGCTAACCCACGGGCTATTCGGGTCAATAGTAATCTTATATGTTCTCTTCTATCCAATCCAATATTCTAAATTATTAAAAAGCATATTGTAACAAATAGTAAAGTATTATCAAAGTGATCAAGAGAAAAAAAAATAATAGCAATTGAAAATTGTAACAAAATAGATAAACATATCGTTTAATTAATAGCACACATGAATCTGACTACAATTAAATGGAAATCATACAATTCATAAAACCCTAACTTTTAATCAATTCATATAACCCTAACTTTGAATTTAAGATGGAAGACATAATTACTATATATTCTTCATTGATAATGTTGTATTTAATATTGATATTACCAAATATACTTCGTATAAGTATATAATCCAAAATTTTAATTATATTTTTATATTAAATGCTCAACCCGTGGGCTAAACCGCCACCCACTCGGGCCAGCCCGCATAACCCGCCGACCTGAACGGGTTAGCCCGTGTAGCCCGCTTCTGATATGTGTTGCGATTTTCCGGCCCTAACCCTATTGATTTTAACAGGTAATTCAGGTCGACCCGTGGGTTTCGGGCTAGATTGACATCTCTAGTCAAAATTAAAATCTAACTTTTAAGACATAATTATATAGTAAGACCCAATTTGGAACTTTATAAACAAAATAATATAGTGGTACACTCAATTTTATTTTAGAACTGTATACAGAAATTAGAATTTTATAAGCCACAATAATATTGTACACCCAATTTTAATTTAGAAGTCTATACGAAAATTAATTATAGATTTTTGTTATTGACAATCTCTCCCTCTCTGGTAATGGAGAGACCGCCCCACAATCCCTCTTCAAACTCCCAACTCCAGCTCTCCTCATTATTATACATTTATATATACTGGATACTCACCTGCGATGGTTATGTAAGTGTAGCAATATGAGATTATCTTGTTTGTTTCAGTACTTTGTTTCTTATGCTATGGTCATAATGTTATTAGTTAAATATTATGTATAATTTCAGAAATTTAATTATATAAAATCAAATAGTAGTAGTATTAGTTAGAGGTGAAATACCATAACCATATTAGTCGTACGTAGAATGCTAGCTGTAATTGATATTGATGAAAATTATGCATATGTAGATTCATTTATTTACATGATTTGTGCATGGAGTGGTGTATAAAGACCGCTAACAGATCGGCGTCGGCCGGGACTATGGCCGGGGCGGTGGGTCTGCAATTCATCGCCGGTGGCCTTGTTGATGGCAATATTGCTCTTTGGAATCCTCACACTCTCATCAGGTAATCTAATCTGTCTCATTATTAAACTGATTCTGATTTTATACCTTAGTTTTTATTTGCAGTAAATATAAAAATGGTGAGAATGCTCTTGCTGGAAATCTATCAAAACACAAAGGAGCAGTAAGTTTATGATGCTACTTCTATTTTTTTTTTTGTTTTTTAATAATTATGGAGTGTTAGTTTTGTGGCAAGCAAGGTTCGTGGCTTGGAGTTCAATTCTCTTTCTCCCAACCTTCTGGCTTCTGGGGCCGAAGAAAGAGATATTTGTATATGGGATGTATCGAAACCATCCGAACCAAGCCTCTTCCCACCGCTCAAGGTGTGTTAATTATTTCAGTTTCAACTTATATTTGTGGTGATTTTGTAAAATTTATGTATTATGCAATTTTTTAACTGTTAGTCATCGGGGCACTTTCAAATGCGTAGTATTGATCCATTTTTGGGGCAGTGAAGGAAGCTCAAGACTTAATAAACTCTTTCACAGGGTGGTGGATCTGCAGAACAAGGTGGAATTTCATTTTTGTCATGGAATAGGAACGTTCAACACATATTATTAGCATCCACTTCATATAATGGAACAACTGGTATGTAGGAATCTGTTTTTGCATACATGTATTCTTCATTTCGAATTCGAGTAATTAGCAGATTTGTTATTTTAGTGGTCTGGGATCTAAAGAAGCAAAAGTCAGTGCTAAGGTATCATCACATTTCTTGGTCAACCTAGAGTATTCATATTTCGACCATTGTCGATTCTGAACCCTTATATACTCATATTACAGCTTCTCGGATTCAATTAGAAGAAGATGTTCTGTTTTGCATTGGCACCCTGACATTGCCACCCAACTCATTGTTGCTTCAGATGAAGATAGTTCACCTTCTCTTAGGGTAAAAACACTTAGTTTCGCATTATTTTTCAAAATTATCATAATAATTCAAATGGTCATGTCAGCTGTGGGATATGAGACATAGTGTCTCCAGTGAAAGAGTTTGTTGGACACACCAAAGGTACATACATACTTGGTTAAAAGTAACAAACATGTAGAGATACTTAAATTTGATTCACTTAACTCATATAAGTTATTTTCTTGTGAATAAGGTGTGATTGCAATGTCATGGTGTCCACTTGACAGCTCTTATTTACTTACATGCGCCAAAGATAACCGTACAATGTGTTGGGATACTGCGTCTGGCGAGGTGAATGCTATCACTCTTACGTTTGTTATATAAACTTTCTGATGCCTCACATGTCATTGTCATTGTCATTCTCATGTAGATTGTGGCTGAATTACCAGGTGGAACCAATTGGAATTTTGATGTGCACTGGTACTCTAAGATTCCTGGACTTATATCAGCTTCTTCTTTTGAAGGCAAAGTTGGCATTTATAACATTGAGGTAAATAACTATCAAATGAAAACTGGCTTAAAAGGTAAACATATAGAAACATGAATTTCTTTGTAACACCCGCTTTTAATATTACCTTTTTACTTTAAGATTTTGTTTTGAGTACGGACGAGTGATACACTTTGAGAAAAATACCGCTCTTGTTTTGTTTGGTATGCCAATGGAAGTGGAATTTTGTGAATGTTCGGTTGAGATTGTCGAATCATGTTGGGTAAGAAATCGATACGTGCGATGAGTATTGTTAATGGGAAAATAGAAATTTCATTTACAAGTATTTGGAATTAAATACAATTATTGGGCCTGCTATATCAGCCCAATTGTTCATATTGAATGAAGTCATTTGTGAAGCCCGAAACCAATTCCTCCTTATTCTATTTTGCAGCCCAATTTTACTTCAAATCTTTTCACTTCCCAACGTTACACACGATTTCACCAACATCCCTACGTCCCTGAAAAATCTCCAACCAAAATCTGTCAACTCCGTATATTTGCCTCAACTGCACAATGCAGGTTACTCATTCCTTCACAACAAAAGAAAAAGGGAGGCACAGAGAATACTGTGAATTCAACATTCACTCTGCCGTAATTTCTTTCTTCTACTCCCTCTGTCCCACTAGAAATGAAACGTTTTCCTTTTTGGATTGTCCCACTAAAAATTGAAACGTTTCTTAAAATAGAAATAACTTTATCTCTATTTTTCCCTCTTTCTTACTTTACTCTCTCATTTTTAACTTACAAAACAATACTACATAAAATCTTATGCCGAAAAGCAAACGTTTCATATTTATTGATATTTATTGGGACAGAGGGAGTACAAAGTAATTTCTTTTCAATCACATGAATAGAACCTCCATATTTTGATTCCATAATATAAATTCTTGAAATCACAGTTGAGAAGAAATAGCTAGAGTAAGAGAGCCGAGAGTCCTTCAAATTGTTTTCCTGCGACTCTTTGCAACACAGGTATATATCTTTTCCTAAATTCCACTGCATATCATTCACGGTAGTATATCCATGGGAATTTAGTCCATCCTTGAATTTCTTAAATTGTTGAATGAAGCATTCTTGATAAAGCTTGGATCTTTAATGCTTTAGTAGCCTTTGCTTTCTTCCAATCCCAAATCCCTAAAATCCTTATTTGCCCATTAATAAGTGAAATCAATCAAATAGAATTTTTAATAAAAGGCGTAGATTTGGGAAAAAGGGAGAGGGACTTACCGGTTGTGAGTAGCAGCGCCGCCGGCGACGGGGGGGCAGTGACAAGCAATGGATGTTTTCCTTAATTTTAAGGTAGTAGATAGAAAGGGAGATGAGCTTGCTGTTTCTGATTCGGGAATATGAGATGAAAATCGAGAGAGAGGTGTTAGAGATGAGGGAGAGACGAGTTGTGATGTTGGAGCTGTTTTGTTCTTTTTGAGATTTATGAGAGAGATACGATGGTGGTGAAGGAGTATACTTTTTACTCTTGAATTACTTGTCTTCTTTTAATTTTATTGGGCCATTCTTGTCTCACTAGTTGGTTTCGATTTGAGAAAAAGGAATTAGTTTGGGTATGGAGGATGTAAGTGTGTTAAGCTGGGAGTATTTATTTATTTTATTCTTTAAATGTTTGATTTTGTTCCCTTTGGGAGTATTTTAATAAGTTATGTGTTGATTTTTTCTAGTTTTAAAAGGAAGGTATCGTATGGTGGCTGGAAGCATTTTTTTAGCTACTGACTCTTTTTCTCTTTAGTTTTGTTTAATGGGAGCGCTGAACTAGTTTATATAGTGATTGAATTTATGGTGGTTGGAACTGAATCAGTTAGCCTATTTCAGCTTAGTGAAGATCGAGAGAATAAGTTTTGGTTGGGACTTTTGTGTTTAATCTGATGTATTAATTCTAGATCTGTCGTTAGACTGAGTTGCTATATGTGAGTTTTTCTTTAAGAAAAGATGGAGGAATAATGGGAGCGCACACACTTAGTATGCATGCATTGTCTTTTAATTAATTTATTTTACAAAGTCTAATTTTGCACACCATGTTATTTCAAAAAGGGTGAATTTGTGCACGTCGTTTGCGGTTGGAACAGAAAGTGATTGAGGAGTTAAGCTTTTGAGGTGGACTTTCGTTTTAAATAAGGACTATGTCCCAAATATTTTTACTATGTGAAAGGAGGTGAAAAATGTTTGTCTTGCCATGTTTTGTATTTGAATGAACATATCTGAAGTGGCTATGCCATGTATTGTTAACGAATTCGGGTCCCAGTAGGGCCGCAAACCCTGCTCGGACTGGTGTACACCCAGTAGATCGTGCGCTATCTCATTGAAGTTGGCCGGTCTAGTGACTTGGTTCGTGGCCACGTTCCTTGTCATGTAGTTCAGATATGGTATGGTGATGGTGGATGTGGATGGAAAATGGTTGCGCAACCGAATTTTATGGAAAATATATTTTTAGTGTACTTGGGTTCTTTTAATTAAAACCCCCAAGATCACTCGTTTATGGCTTGACAAACTGTATTTTGGCATGTGTCCACTGAGTTCATCAAGTACTCAGCCATGCATATTGTTTTTCTTAATATGCAGATTGAGCGGCGATGGACGTGGAGGATGTTGAGCAGAGTTGTTGGAAAATTATATCTTGTTTGGTTGTTGGATTTGTCGGGTCTTCATACTCGGCAATTTTCCATGTTTTGACGTTTCCGCTAAAATCCTAAATTTCCTTTGGACTGTTTTATCATTGGGTCTTATTATTCGAAGTTAGTTTTGTGGAGACAGTATTCGAGTTTGTTTTAAGTTTCTTAGTTAATCTTTTGTTTTGGTCGTGTATATTTCGTTGTTCCCCTTTTCTTGCCCGCTTCTTTAACCCTCCCCTAGTCGCGATCAACCGTGTTTTCTATCCTTAAAAAATGCAGGCGTGACATTCTTCTTTTTGAAATTGTTGCTAGGCACCATCATGAGAGTATGTTCTTGATTGTTTGAGCTCTTGTTCTACAATATATAGATGATGGAATAGTTTTGATAGTAAATTAAGAGTGAAGGCAGATGTTGACCTTGACGTCAGTGGCATCGAACTTGGTGTTGACTTTTTGACTACCTTCTCCAATTTGTTAGGACGTTATTTTATTATGCGAGTGTTCACCATGACATGATCCACGTTCACCACATTAATTGTTATGGAGTATAGGCAGTTGAACACAAAAATAACGACAAGGAAACAACACAAGAACTTGAATTTAAACTCAAAAGAACATTCCTCTGAAGACAGTTCCTAAACTCATTTATTTAGATATCTAGCTCTTTCAAATAGGTCTCCTACTAACTCTAAAGGAGGAAAGCATATCAACTTAAAGATAAAGAAGGAAGCACATCCTCAAACATGGAAAGTAATTTCCAAAGACAATGAAGATCAATAACTCCATCTCTATCAAAATTGATCTTTCTAGTCTTGTTCGTTAACTTTGAATAGATACGTCCAAAATAACAAAAAACAACCCAACCCAAACGACACAAGCATATTGTTATGGACAAAATAAAAAGAAGTCTATATGTTGAGGGGCCCAAATGGACTTTACTTCTTTGTCGGATGGAATGGAATGTGGTTCCTAATTCCATTCTAGTCATTTGCTTGGTACGATGGAATGAAGAAGAGAATGAATGAAACTGCAAAGGAAATGCAAAAAAATTGTCATTTCTTTCCTATTTTCATTGTATTCCTACCTTCATTCCATTCCATCATACCAAGAAGGGTCTTTAGTATCTGATCTCACGCTTCCTCATTTTCGTTTCAACGACTGTGGACTTGAAGTACTGTAATAACATTATTAAATTCAGGGTTGTGGTCGAAATGGTCTCAGAGAGCGTTACAGTGGTTCAGGTATCTACTTTCTTTCATTTTTGAAAATGTATCTTTGACAATGGGCTCGTCTCAAAATTTCTTAGATTACTTTGACAAATGAGGACAGAAGATAAATAGTTACCTTGAAGCCCATTGTACCTTGCATCATTAACATGGTTTAGTTGTACATTCTTGCAATTTATACAACTTCTACCATGTATTTTGTGCTGCTAAAATTCATTAGAGGAGACATTTTATGCTCCTAAAATTGTAGCCATGTTAATGCTTACCTTGAGTTTCCAAACTGTGTGTGGCCTACCTTATGTGTAAAGTTGTATATTTATGTTTCAAACAAAAGAAAGTTAACTTCGTGTAAATGGAAGTACATTAGACATGAGAGCTAAGGATTTTAGTTACATTTCCAGTTTATCTTTGTTCTTGTTCATATCCAAAATGCTGGACATTTTTTATAATAAATTTTTGGTATCATTACATGTTATATATAAATTTCACATTGTTCCTACAACCCATGCAGTTCCATTTAGTACCAGCATTTAGGTTTTAGGTTATTATATACCATACAATTCATGTGTTCGCAGCACCACTGAGGGCCCCAAAGTGGTACAACAATCGTGCTGGAGTATCATTTGGTTTTGGAGGCAAACTTGTGTCATTGAACTATGATGAATCTTTAGAGGTATTGAAAGGAGCTTTGATTGTTGATTTTTCTTGCATATGTTACATTAGTGTGACCACAGGTTCTTTATCCAAGTATATGTGCACAATTTAATCGCAGAAGATGGTTTGGTAAGTCGATCTTCTGAGTTTGAAGCTGCAATCAAAGATAGGGATAGATCATCACTGAAACTTCTGTGTGATAGGAATCGCAAGAATCTCGGTATGTCTTCAATTTCCAGCCTTATTCCCTAATAGTCTTGTCTAAATACACTATATTCTTCTCAGGTCTGATGAAGACAGGAAAACATGGGGATTTATGAAGGCTATGTTCACTGAGAATGGGACAGAAAGGTCAAAGCTTCTTTCCCATCTTGGTTTCATTCTTCCAGTTGAAGAAACTAAATCTATAAACAATGAAGTCTCTGAGAAAGGGAATAGTCTCTCTACTGATGATAGTGTGATGATTAAAGACGCATCATTGTATACAGCTGACAGTGGGGAAGATTTCTTCAACAATCTTCCTAGTCCAAAGGTAGATTCCCCTTTGACACCTTGTAATGATGAAGGCTCTAGTACGGAATACCAACAAGAATTGAATGGCCGAGAGGATCCTTCATTTGATGATGCGGTACAATGTGCTTTGGTCGTTGGGGACTACAATAAAGCAGTTGCACTATGCATTTCTGCAAATAGATTGGCGGATGCTTTGGTCGTTTCTCATGTTGGTAGTGCCACCTTGTGGGAGAAGACACGTGATCAGTACCTCAAGTTGAGTTGTTTTCTGAATCCATCTATATTCTATACAAGCTTACCTGAAGACGATCCATGTAGGAGTTACCATCATGCTCTTCTGTAAGGTTCTTTGACCACATATCCACTGCTTTATCAATGTTCCCAGCACATATATAGCATTCTGTTGCTGCAGCTGTATCACCTGCTGCAATGAGCCTAGCAACAAGAGTGTCGCATAACAGAATCCACTCGTCTGCATGAGTTGTTCTTCGTACCTAAAGGTGATTATGTTTTCCGAATTCGTATAGGTTTCTTCATGTTTTTTGGTACAATTTTCTCTATATTTGTTATACCTCAGGTTGTTTCTGCCATGGTAAACAATGACCTCATGAGCATCGTGAAAAGAAGGCCCCTAAAATCGTGGAAGGAATCCCTCGCTCTATTCTGTATCGTAAGTCTTTCTTTCCCTCACAAACCAAGTTGTGTGATTGTTTCCTCTGTGAACCAAGATTATATGTTTATCAGTTCAATGGTATGTACATTGACTGTATAAATGCTTCTTGTCACCTATTCTCGTTGAAGCTAATTCCACAACAAAAGAATTTCATTCTATGGTTGTAGATAGTGTGGTAATTTGACATAAACGTCGATTCATCTGGTGAAATCTCTTGACAATAGTGTGCACATTGTCATCATTCAGTTTGCTCATGCAGACGAGTGGATTCTGTTATGCGACACTCTTGTTGCTAGGCTCATTGCAGCAGGTGATACAGCTGCAGCAACAGAATGCTATATATGTGCTGGGAACATTGATAAAGCAGTGGATATGTGGTCAAAGAACCTTACAGAAGAGCATGATGGTAACTCCTACATGGATCGTCTTCAGGTAAGCTTGTATAGAATATAGATGGATTCAGAAAACAAAAATTAAGCAGGACCGAACAACTTACGCACATATATGCTACTTGTAAGGATTTAATGGAGAAGACAATTGTCTTTGCTTTGGCGACCAGACTGAAACGGTTTAGCTCTTCATTCTACACGTTAGTCGAGAAATATGCTGAAATTTTAGCAAGCCAAGGTCTCTTAACTATAGCAATGGATACTTGAATCTTTTGGGTACCCAAGAATTGTCTACTGAACTTATTATCTTGCGCGATCGAATAGCTCATTCAATCAAGCCAGGTGCGCCTAAAATATGAAGTTTAATCATCGTTCCTGTGAATTGAAATAATCTACATATACAGACGCGGAGACTGAGAGTGGCGAGGCTTGTGATAAAACTGAGTTACAAACTGGAGCTGCTGATGAATCAAGCTATTGTGGCGTTCAAACTTATTATCAAGTAAGTTTTTCATGTTTTTCGGGACGTAGATGTTGCCTAATAACATCAGTGTTATTTTCTCCACCTCAGGTGCAACCGTACAGTAACAACAGTGCATATCCACAACAAAACGATGTTCAACCGGGAAGATTTGTTCCAACTCCAGTGGTGATTATATATAGTGTGAATGTTTGTTGAGATTTTTGCGAAGCTGATGATTCCTTTCTGTGCTTACAGGCACACTTTCCTCATGCGAATACTCAGCCTCCTCCTGTGTCGGAGCAGTACCAGCAGCCACCAACTTTGGCTTCTCATCTGTACCAAGTACGCGCAACTCTTCAACTTATATAATCAACTTAACCGTTGTTCTGATTTTGCCCCGTCTCACTTAGGAGGGGGCTGATTATCAACGTGCTACTGGATACGGAGCCACTCCAATGCAAACAACGGCTCCTACAGTTTTCATGCCACTCAGTAATTCCTCACAACCTCCTAGTCCTGCTCCTGTACAGCCAACTCTACACACTGTCGATACGTCAAATGTTCCTGGTAAGTAAAATGAGGCTGCTATCTAAATCAAGATGTATGATGAGACGAAAAGATGATTGGCATCACCTTCTTATATACTCCCTCCGTCCCAATAAATATGAAGCATTTGGTTTATAAGTAATTTTGTGCAGTGTTGTTTTGTGAGTTAATGAAGAGAGGGGAAAAAGTAGAGATGGTATTGTTTTAATTTTTGGAAGCGTTTCGTTTCATTTTAATGAGACAACCCGAAAAGGAAAACGTTTCATTTTTAATGAGACAGAGGGAGTATATGATCTGTTGTAAATATATGATCTGTTGCAAATATGCTACAGCGCCACAGAAGGCAGTCATCACTACTTTAACGAGACTTTACAATGAGTTAACCGAGGCATTAGGAGGAGCGCGAGCAAGCAAATCCAGCTAAGAAAGGGGAAATAGAAGTCAACTCAAGGAAGCTGGGAGCCTTGTATGCAAAGTTGACCAGTGGAGACATATCAAAAAATGCTGCAGAGAAGCTCATACAATTATGTCATGCACTTGATAAGGGTAACTATGGAAATGCCCTTCAAATCCAGGTAGAAGCTACCAATAATTTTAATATATGTGTGAATGATCGATACATTTCAATGTGCTGTTCTTGTATATAATATAGGTTCTTCTCACGACGAGTGATTGGGATGAATGCAACTTTTGGCTGTCAACACTCAAAAGAATGATGAAGACAAGGCAAAACTTGAGATAGCTCACAAAAATTCCTATTTACCATCATCTTTTATGATTGTACCGGCTTGTTACATAAATATCGACCTCACTCTAAGCGCATCATAGCATATTGATGTCTGGATTGGAGAATTGTACTTTTTTGGTTAAATGCAATAAAAGAAATATTTGTGCATATAAAATAAATAATTAAGAAAAAAAATTGTGAGCTTTGATATGGAAATTATTGACATGTCGTCATGGGAAGGAAAAGACACGCCTCCAAACTCTCAATTCATTCATCACTTGCCAAAATACTAGTACGTCTTAAATAGGGTGTCGAATCCACGAGAAAGGTAGAACCATAAACATAAAAACCTAAATGGTAGGAGTCAATTCCTATCGGTGAGAACTCGTCGGACAAATCTATGAGATTCTAGGAGAAGAGGTGCGGCCAGCGATTGTGTGGTGCAAGAACTAGGGTTTTGCAAAACCTTAGTTGGAGTTTTTTAAGTTTAAGATTAAAAAATACAATACCAATGAGATAATGTATTTCTTAAGTGAATAAAATATACACTGGTCCTATTTATAATACTAGGACTCTAAGTGGTTCAACTCTTTTTTGTATTATGGGAAAGATCTTACAAAGAACTTGAAATTGAGCTTATAATAATTTTGTTCGACACGTTACATTAAATTAAAGCAAAAAATAATAAAAAGTAAATTCAACAATGACATAAACCTTGTAATGCTCGGGATGACGTCTCTGGCAGCGTGATCTGTCAACCCTAGGCCCCGACTCATTGGGCCCTGTAGGGATCAGATCACTCAGGATTCACTAATTACCGGGACCTCTTTTTATTGATTGATCTCTGAGCTGGCTTACAAGCCAAGTACAAAAGTTGTTACAAGATTATAAGTAATCTACAACAAAGATTGTCTAACTATTACAGATTATAACCCCTAATTGGAACCCTAGCTGGTTCAAGATTCTTGACCAATCTGGAACCGAAGCTCTTGCCAATAGAAACCTGCACACTAAGTAGACAAGTTAGTAAACCAACACAAGATCCTCTCGGATCTAAGAAACAGCAATAGACCAAGCAACTGAGCAAGAACAGTAGGAATATGGCTCAGGTCACAATGGTGACTGCACTAGGCCAAGGACCTCCCCACACGCTTCTACCACAAGTCACAAGATGAGAAACTGTCGAATGCTAGGTCAGAACCCCTAGCCACACCGATTGCCACCGAACGTCTATTCTGCTCACAATCACCAGAAACTCACAAGTCTCACAATCACTTCACCAGTTATCACTTCTACAAGCCCAATCTTCGTCAGATTCAAAACCCTAGGTCAGAATCAACCGAGCACTCTGATGGAAACCGAGAGAGTCTCCAAACTCACGATCTAAACCGATAGATCCTACTAAAATAAGGATTAATCGGTGGAAACCAAAGATCAGAGGAGTTCACCAGCGAAAAACGCCTGAGATGTAGAGAGAGAAAGAAGAGAGAAGGCAGAGAGAAAACCCTAATCGCAAAGAGAGAGAAAACAGACTGAGTGAATGAATGAGGTAAGTGAGAGGTCGGCCTCTCACTTAACTAACACAGCTCAAGATCAACGGTCTCAATCCAGGAACCGGGTGAGAGCTACACGTGGCGGCAATCGGGGCGGTCAAGGTAAGTAATGGGTCAACAAGCCATAACCGGGCTTCCCATACATAAGATTGGGCCTGGCATTTAATCTATTGGGTCCAGCCCAAACACTAAATACAGCAGCCCAAACCGAAGTAGACCACACAATATTCAACAGGCCCTCTAACTGACAGACTCAATTACGCTTCATTTCACCGTTGTATAGAATTTCAAGGGAATGTATTTCTTTTTTTGTAATACTGGTAGTATGCATTCTCAATCTAACTAAATGGACATACATAGGAAGATGAATTAAGCATAATGTGACGTTTAAAAATAGTTGTACGGTAGAGGAAGTCTTGCTCTTTCCCCGCCTATTCAAAAGGGAAAGGAAACACTAGTTTGAATCTTTCAATCAACGCTAGCCAGAACAATCCCAATATTTTGGTGTCATAAAAGTGTTTCAACTCTAATTTGAATTCATCTCATATACCATACTAGCATGGATGATTATTTGAAGAAAAACTTTGACGTAGAAGCCAAGAGGCCATCCGAAGAAAATCTCAAGAGATGGCGATCCGCGGTCTGGCTCGTCAAGAACCCTCGTCGTCGCTTCCGTATGGTCGCCGACCTCGCCAAGCGCGCCGAGGCTGAGCGCAAACGCCGCAAGATCCAGGTTCATTTATATATTTTTCAGTACATGTTTTCCTACGCACTTCACCATATGGAAATAGGATCAAATTAATTAATTTTGCTTCTAACTATATAATAGAGCTTTTAATTTGAGTGATACTAGTATGATAGATTGATAGGAGTAATAAGATGATCATAAAGTGCAAACTAATTAATTGATCAAAGTAAATTGTAGAGTCTCATAATAAGTAATAACAAAACACAAATTAGTATTAATAAGATATTGTCTTCCATTAATAAGTAGGAAGTTCAAACGACTGATGTGTGTCTGTGGATTGTATTTAAAAATAACTAAATGTTCTATTTAGTAGATATTGGTACACAATACATATATGACCTGAATTAATGCAATGAAATTTGCATGATTGCATGCAAATTACTAGTAGTACTCCCTTCATTCGTTCCTTTATAATTGAATTATTTTTCTAATACTAAGAAGTTTCTTATCGTTGAGTCATTTTCCTATATAGTAGTCTCTCTGTTTCTCAATATGTGTCTCACTTTGACCCGACACAGTTTTAAGAAATGTAAAAGAAAATGGATTGAAAAGGCTAATGGTATGTAGGTCCTACTTTAATATATTAGCTTTATAATAAAATGTGAGTGGAATTAAGTTAGTGTAATGTAAGGTCCATTACCAAAAGTAGTAAAAGTGAAATGAGACAATTAATAAGGGGCGGGCCAAAATAAAAAACTGGGACGAAGGGAGTAATAATTAACTCACTTTTTCTTTCCTGCTTTATTCTCTCTTACTTTATTTATTTTACTTTGTTCATTTTTCTACTTAATTCTCTTTACTTTTTTTCTTCTCTTACCATACTTAACATACTAAATATCCATTTCTTACCCTTAGTGCCAAAAAGAAGTGTATAAACCGTGAAAGGAGGGGGAAATACTTTTTTAGTTACTCGGTCCTCTCCTAATTTTAGTACTTTTTCACGGACAGAAGGAGTACTAATTTTAGTACTCCATCTTTCATCATAATCAAATGCTAATCTATAGAAACAGCAAAATTCAGTTCCACTAATATCCAAATGTTAATCATTTTCTGTGTCTTTGCTTCATTTTTGTTACAGGAGAAAATACGAATAGCTTTGTACGTCCAAAAGGCAGCATTATATTTTATCGACGGTAAACCCTAAATCCAAAACAAAACTCTTTTGGTGAGATTTGTGTGTGATCAAGTAAATACTCTCTCCATTCCATAATAATGGAGGCGTTTTTTTTTTTCACGGAGATTAAGAAAAATTGTTTTAAGTAAAGGGAGAATAAAGTGGAAATTGAAAAAGGTAGAGAGATAGAAAAGAAAAAAAAAAGTAAGAGAGAGTAAAGTATATGTAGAAAAATATATTGACTTTTACTAAAAAGGGGAAATGACTCTATTACTATAGAACTAACCAAAATGAAAAATGACTCTATTACTATAGAACGGAGGGAGTACATAACTTATACTCTCTCCGTTCCAACTTAGATGGAAAAAGTAATTTCTTTTTTTGAAAAAACAAAACATCAAATCACTCTCACATACTTTACTCTGTCTTTATTTTTTCTACTTTATTCATTTCTCCTATTTTTCAATACTATTTCTTAATCTTTTGACTCAACTTAGTTGAGACTGATGGAGTATACAATATTTCACCTTTTATTTCATATTAGTACAAAAAGTTTTAAGTTTAGGTAAAGTTTGATTTAGTACATCACTTGCGCAGCCGTTGATCGAACCGAGAAGCTAAAAATCCCCGACGACGTAAAGCAAGCCGGATTCAACATCAGCCCCGACGAGCTCTCCTCTCTCGTCCGGTCCCACGACCTGAAGCGCCTGGACTCCCACGGCGGCGTGGATGGCATCTCGAAAAAGCTCTCGGTCTCCCTGGAAAACGGCCTCTCCCCTCCGGACATCCCCACCCGCCGGAGTCTGTTCGGCGAGAACAGATTCCTGGAAAAACCCCCTCGCCCACTCTGGATGTTCGTGTGGGACGCCATGCAGGACCTCACCCTCATCATGCTCATCGTCTGCTCCTTCATCTCCGTTGCTGTCGGCCTCGCCACCGAGGGCTGGCCCAAGGGCTTGTACGACGGCATCGGCATTATCCTCTGCATCCTCCTCGTCGTGGCCGTCACCGCCCTCAGCGACTACAAGCAGTCCCTCCAGTTCCGCGATTTGGATAAGGAGAAACGCAACGTCACCGTCCACGTCACCAGAGCCGCTAACCGCCAGAAAGTCTCTATTTACGACCTCGTCGTCGGCGACGTCGTCAATTTGTCGATCGGAGATCAGGTCCCCGCCGATGGCTTGTTCATTTCCGGATACAGCTTATACATCGACGAATCCAGCTTGTCAGGGGAGAGCGAGCCTGTGCAGATCGACAAAGGGAGGCCGTTTCTACTCTCTGGCACCAAGGTTCAGGAAGGTTCTGGAAAGATGGTGGTGACTTCCGTTGGGATGAGGACGGAATGGGGGCGCCTCATGGTCACTCTCAGCGAGGGCGGCGACGACGAGACTCCCCTGCAGGTGAAGCTCAACGGCGTCGCCACTGTGATTGGCAAAATCGGGCTGGTTTTCGCGGTTTTAACGTTTGCGGTGCTCACTATAAGATACCTGACTGTGAAGGCCTTTGATGGGGAGATTGGCAGCTGGTCGATGCGAGATGTCGTCAGTTTGCTTAACTTTTTCGCAGTGGCGGTGACTATACTTGTGGTGGCGGTGCCGGAGGGACTGCCTTTGGCTGTCACGTTGAGTTTGGCTTTTGCGATGAAGAAGCTGATGAACGATCGGGCGCTGATACGGCATCTGTCCGCGTGCGAGACAATGGGATCGGCCAGCTGTATCTGCACGGATAAGACGGGGACGCTGACGACGAATCATATGGTGGTGACGAAGATCTGGATGGGTGGAGAACAGAGGAATGTTGATGGGAAAAAGCTTGAAAACGTGGTTACTTGTGAGCCAGGGAAGCAGGTTTTGGTTGACGCTCTGTTTCTCAACACTGCTGCGGATGTGGTGAAAGGGAAGGATGGGAGGAGTGAGATATTAGGGTCACCGACCGAGACTGCGCTGATCGAATTCGGCCTTTTGTTTCATAAGGACTTCAGAGGGCTGAGGCAGGGGTGGGAGATTTTGAAAGTTGAGCCGTTTAATTCGGTGAAGAAGAAGATGTCTGTGCTCGTGCAGAGTAGAGGCGGTGGCGAGGGAGGTGGAGGGAAGCGGGCTTTTATCAAGGGTGCATCGGAGATTATATTTGGGATGTGCGACAAGAGTGTGGGGAAGGATGGGGAGTCGTTGCCGATTTCAGATGAGCAGAGGAAGATGATAAATGGGGTTATAGACGGTTTCGCTTGTGAGGCTCTGAGGACGTTGTGTGTGGCGTTCAGGGATATGGAGCAGTCGTCTGATGAATTGAGTATTCCTGAGGAGGGGTACACGCTGGTGGCGCTGGTCGGGATCAAAGATCCGCTGCGCCCTGGGGTTAAAGAGGCGGTCAAGACGTGTTTGAATGCTGGGATTCTGGTGCGGATGGTGACCGGGGACAATATCAATACGGCCAAGGCTATTGCGAAGGAATGTGGGATATTGACTAGTGATGGGATCGCGATTGAAGGGGCGGAGCTGAGAGATAAAAGTGCTGAGGAGATGAAGGATGTGTTGCCCAAACTGCAGGTTTGATAGAGAGCTCATAAATTTGTTAAATTTATCATCAAATGTAGGGTTGGTTTAATTAATTTGTGCAGGTAATGGCAAGATCTTTGCCTTTAGATAAGCATAAATTGGTGTCTATGCTGAGAAAGGAATACCAAGAAGTAGTTGCAGTGACAGGTGATGGTACCAATGATGCACCAGCCCTCCATGAGGCAGATATTGGGCTGGCAATGGGTATAGCAGGAACTGAGGTTCGTATATACTCCTTCTGTTTTAAGTTAGTTGAGTCGTATTTTCAATTTGTATCGTATTTCAGGTGGCAAAAGAGAGTGCGGATGTGGTGATAATGGATGATAACTTCGCAACGATATTGAATGTGGCGAAATGGGGTCGTTCGGTCTACATCAACATTCAAAAGTTCGTGCAATTCCAGCTGACAGTGAACATTGTGGCGCTGATGACAAACTTCATTTGCGCGTGCGTGTCAGGGTCGGCGCCACTGACGGCGGTGGAGCTGCTGTGGGTGAACATGATCATGGACACGCTAGGCGCGCTAGCCCTGGCGACAGAGCCGCCCCACGACGGATTGATGAAACAACCGCCCGTGGGAAGGAACGCCCACATCATCACGAGGGTTATGTGGAGAAACATCATCGGGCAAAGCATCTACCAGTTGATCGTGCTCGGTGTGCTCCAGTTTTACGGGAAACAAATGCTTAACCTCGATAGTGATGCCACTCTTAGCTCCTTGATCTTCAACACCTTTGTTTTCTGCCAGGTACGTACGTATATATAATAAATGACAACTATGTCAACATAGTTAGCAGTCAGCAATTAGCAACTGATCGATACCATATTTAAAAATGGGAAGGTATTCAATGAGATAAACAGCAGAGACATGGAGCAGATAAACATATTTCGAGGGATATTGAGCAGTTGGATATTCATAATGATAATGGTGTCGACGGTGGGATTCCAAGTAGTGATGGTGCAAGTGTTGTGTAAATTTGCGGGGACAGTGCCATTGAACGGGAAGCTGTGGGCGGTGAGCGTGTTGTTGGGAGCGGTGGGGTTAGTGGTTGGAGCGCTCCTCAAATGTATTCCGGTTCCCAACGTTCCGAGCAACAAGCATCACGATGGATATGAACCATTGCCGTCCGGACCAGACCTCGCTTAGATTACGTACATTATACTCCTAATAATGTTGCCAAAAGGGAAGTGTTGTGTCGCTCATTTTCCTTTCTATAAATAATTAAACATTCCATGTTCACTCAATTATAAACATTGTCTTCCTTCTGAAATAAGTACAGAATCATTACAGAAATAGAACCGAAAGAAATTATAGAAATTATACAAGTAAAATCTTTATGAAAATAATTTACTAAGCAATTTTTTATGAAAATAATAAATCATCTTTTTATATTATTATGCATGCGTATTTCTTATGATAAAAGTGTGACTCATTGCACTAATGTTTCTCCACTCATGCGCATTCCTTTAAGATAAAATATGCTAATGTATTTTTATTCAACACGAGATTTTATTCAGAATTGTTTAGTGAGTTAAATGGAAAGAGAATAAATAGAGAAAGTAATATTTCTATTTAAACAAAAAGTACTCCCTCCGTGCCATAAATTTTGTCATACTTTGACTGGGCACGCGTTTTGTTGAAATGTTATAGAAAGTGAGTTAAAAAGTTAGTTGAATGTGTCCTACTTTTATATACTCTCTCCGTTCCACCGAAAATGACTCACTTTCCTTTTTAGTTTGTCACAATTAAGATGGTCCATTACTTAAAAAATAGAAACACATTTATCTTTACTTTATTCTCTCTTTTACTTTATTTTCTCCACTCAACACACAAAATTAATTTGCATAAATGATATGGATTGAGATACGACGAAGGACCCATTGGATATATTGATCCAAGAAACCCACGTATAAGGATTGGCAGCGGACTCCCTTGATTGAGAATCTTCTGGTGTCATCCACTCCAAGAACTTGGAAAACCTCGACCCGTTGGCTATATGATCAGTCAAGAACCTCGGTATGATTGAACGCCACAAGAACTTGCTCAAAGCATCTTGATAAGCCAAACAAGTGAAATACTCTACAAAGAGAATTCAACACACAAAGACAAAGTCTATTTTCGTATTTTATCAATGATCCCCCAAAATATGACATGCTTACGAGCCTTTTTATAGGCTAGATGGACTTTTGATATTTTCACATCATTATTACAACTTAAGACACATTTATCAATATATAAAGTGACAGTTTTTTGGGAAGTTTTTTAAATGCCAATTTTGCCCTTTTTGGCGGAAAACTGGGCATTATAGCAGCTGTATGTTTATGTTTTTTTATGTATCAATTGTGTAAATATCATCAATCCTATTAAATTTAGCTTCATTGTTGTATTTTCGGTCATTTTATGGAAAATTGTGTAGAGACAGGCCTATATCTGCCATAAGGCCTACTTTTTATATACTCCTACTATTCTATTCTATTACAATATTTACTATTTACTACTATTACATCTATTTACTACTATTACATTATATATTTATTCCATTCTTTCAAGCTATTCCATTCTCCTTTAGACCTCTTTGCAATCCATACCTGAAAAATTAAATACATCATTAGTTAAAATCTAAACAAACTTTCAAGGGTTATTGAATGGTGTTACTAATACAACATTTAAAATAAAATATATATCATTTGCTTACTGATATAATAATATAATTAGTACCACTTTCTAACTATTATTAAAATCTATAGAAGGAGGGAGACGGCTGGACACTGTGTCATTAAATTTGCCAGTCAAAGAGTCGTACCTTGAATTATATTCTTCTTCTTCCTTGAATTATGTTTGTGTAATAAAGTGAATATATGGTCCTCTGCAGGCCTATAAAATGATTATGATGTAACCACCTTTATACAGTAATATCTCTTTCTCTCTCCTTTTTCTGCTATAGTAGAGGCGGCTCCTGTTTATTAGGGTTTGATATAACCCTATTTGTATTCCTGCAATAAAATGCTATTGTTAAATAGTAAAAAAATCCAAAAATAAGCTATTTAAATTGGTGCTGATTGGGCCCATTTATTGAACATTCAAATGCATTCAGGTTTTAATGTTTCCTTATTATCTATTATTATATTGGATATAGAACTAAAGAACCTTTACTGCGAATTCACTAACAGAGTTAATCTTAGGGAGTACCTCTTTATCTTCTTCTTTCTTCTCTCATCTCCTACTTTTTGCTGAGCAATTGTAGGTTTACCTAGCAAGCAGCGTGCATTGCGGAGAGAGAGAGAGAGAGAGAGAGAGAGAGAGAGAGAGAGAGAGAGAGAGAGAGAGAGAGAGAGAGAGAGAGAGAGAGTATGCAGTTTCCAAGAGAGAGAAAGAGAGAGATTCAGATTTTCTGCATATGCAATTAATACCTGTGATATGAATAGTTAGATAATAAAATCAATTCTTTCTAACATAAAAAAATAAGATAACAATATCAAAGTTTAGAACATAGAAAACAGAGAAAGTAATAGAGAGAGGGGGGGTGACAGGTTATTAAATAAAAAAGTCATTCCTGCTAAGCAATTGCAATTACTTTTATCAGATTCCAATGCATGGTCTCATTGAACAAAGTTAAAAAATATGTTACTAGGTTTTATATTTAAAATCCAAATTATAAGTTTGAAAGTCTGTAATAATAAACTTTAGTTATTTATGAATAGAATTTGCAAAGCAAACTGGAAATAATTATTGCAAAAGAGTAGTAATTGATAAACATAGATCATGAAATGTTTAGCAGTTATAGAAGTTAATGTGCACCTAATAGGGCTAAGTTCCTAACCTATTGTGAATATACTTTTATATTCATAAATTAAATAGAAAGAATGTGTAGAATTGTAGTATGTGATTAATATTTTTGTATTAATCATAGATGATAGAATGTGTAGGTGTGTAGCAGTCATAGGATTAAAGTGAAAACAATTAAAAAGAAAGAATTGCATACCTCTTTTTGAAAACTGAGAGAAGAAATCAGAATCAGTAGGAGTAGGCTTTGTAAGCCTCTCATGCTTGCCATCTCATCTTTTTCTCTTCTCTCTGTAATGATGGTAGTTTGAAGAGAGAAAGGAGACAGCTAATCTTCTTTTTCTTCTTTTCCCTTTTTCCTGAAGAGTAGGAGTTAGAGTTGGTTTTTTATATTTAGGTTAGGCTTTTTTTTAAGTCAATAAGTGAGATTTATTATACTAATGCAAGAAACGGTAATTACTGCTGAAATGAAATGGGTCTTAAATGAACTTATATGGTTGCAAACTAATGAATTTAAATGGGCCGAATTAATTATAATATCAGTCTGTTATATTAACTTATATTCGTATTAATATGACCATAAGTTTAAAACAGAATGTTTTAAACTTAGCATGCAGCAATTAAAAGAATTTTTGATTTGGATATTATTATTTTATGTACTTTACAATTCTCCTCATAATTAGTTATTTGGAAGGTCTCTATCATTCTGTTTTATAGGGAACCTGCATGATTTTCTAACCAGCACACTAGACAAGAGAGCCCTATAAATAACCTGTCCTAACACTCCCATAACCAGTTAACATCCTCTCTCAACCAAAATCAGTCAAGAAAACCAACAGTATAACAGTTCAGTTTCTTCTTCTTCTTCATTATTTCATTTTTTGCATACTCGATCTCTTTCCATTTATTCTTATATATTCTCTTATGAATCTTCACTCTGTTCTTAAAGTGTTCGTTTCTGTTTCTTATAAATCTATTTTTTCCAGTTTTTAATCGAAGTTTTGTTTTTTATTCCCGATTTTGTTTGATTATCATTTATTTGTGTTATTTGAAAGGTCTCACTCATGATTATGTCTGTTTTCCTAATTTATTTGTTTTTATTCTACTGTGTCTACAAATAAATAGCAACAAACATCTATAAATACCAACAGCTTAGAATATCATTCTACTTAGAATATCATTCTACTTTTGGTATGTGTGTTACTTCTATCTATCTAATCTATCTAATTCTCCTACACCTCATCTATTCTGCCTAATCATATCTTTAGTAGTTTTAGCTATTGATGGTGTTCTTTTATTGCAACTCTATTTTATCTACTTTACCTTCAATCTTTATATTCAATTGAACTCTCAGCAGTTTAGTTTAGTATATCTCACCTTTGATGTCTTGATATCTTCAGTTCTTTCCCCTTTTATCTTTGTTTTTCAACTTTTTTCAATTGATCTTGATTCTTAGCAACTTTTATCACTGATAGATTCTGATTTTGTGCACCTGTAAAGAAGAAACAGAAGTCAAAAAAAAATTGTGCTTATGTTAAAGTTCTATAGTGTAGTCTATTGTAATGTGTGTTAAGATTCTTTTATTGCAACTCTACTTTAGACAATGCGAAAACTTCTATTGTTATTTTCATTTGAAGTTTCAGCATTTTAGTTTAGTTTAGTGTATCTCACCTTTGATGTGTTGATATCTTCTGTTCTTTACTTTTTTTTTTTCTTTGTTTTCAACTTTTTTCTATTGATCTTGATTCTCATCCACTTTTATTTGTGCACCTGAAAAGAAGAAACAGAAATAAAAAAAATTGTGCTTATGTGATTATTTGGTTTTCATGATACCAAGTGTATCCTAATCTTATATCTGTTATTTTTAGTTATTTAGATTAGATTAGATTATATTTAGATTAGATTGTTCTTTTTTCTGCAACTCTACATTATTACTCCGTTAATCATACACAGTTGAATGCTACCTCAGTTTAGTATAGAAGAACTGACCTTTGAGTTCTTTTTTCTTCTGTTTCATTCTTCTTTTTTATGCTCTCCACCTTTTTCCAATCGATTGATACTACTTTGCCATCTTCTTATTCCACAGTTTTTAGGCTGAAGTGTATAAAAAAGATTAGAAAGTTATTAAGAATAACATTATTTATAAATAGAATAGGGTTTTATTTACCAACTTTCTGCCATTTATAAGTATTTCATTGATCTTCAATGTCATCATCCTTTATCCTTTTTGGAATCTGCACCATGAAATTGATAATAGATCTTCACCTGCAAAAGAAAAGACATAATTTAGTGCATATGTTAGGTTTCTGATGTATATCTACATATCTAATATCTAATATCTATTATATTGATCTGTTTCTCATGTCTGGTATTTATCTAATCCCTAAGATCTAAATTATTTTATTATCAGGGGCCATGCATTCAAGCCACATTTACAAAGAAAGTACTTCAAAATTTGGAACACAAATTTAGAGAAGGAGGCACATTTGATGGTTGCTTTTGTTGAAGTATTTATTTGGGTTAAGTTTTATCAGTTATTAGTTTATCTTTCTTTTGGTTTTCTATCATATAGCATTGTCATGGCTGGACTTATTTGAATCTTAAGTAAGATAAATACTGATGTATTCCAGTTAGTAAATGTAGTAAAGGATTTACTAATTTTGTTTTTTTGCTTGGCTCTTTTGCATTCTTTTTTTACAGTAACCTTCTACATGTATTTCAATAGATATTCTACATGTATTTCAATAGATATTCTGTTGTATCATATTTATACATATTTTTAACAATAAATATTCTATTTTACATTTTTGGGTGTATGCAATGAAAAAGTTGAAGAGTTCCACAACTATAAAGGGTTGCTCCTATTTAGGTGTATCAACTGAAGCTTCAAGTGAGTATTTTACCTCTGATTGGCTTGATGAATTGACTGCAGAATCTTTTTATCCTTCTTCTTGCATATATCATTGTCTTTCAATATTTCTGCTGTCATTAGACAATTGATTGATACTACTTTAATTTATAATAGACAGCTACACTTACACAGATTCTTAAATTTTTAAAAAATCCTCTTTTATCCAATTATTTTACATCAATGTGAAATCTGATAGTGATATAAAATTTGTTTATATTTGGTCACAATTTTAGATATCTGCTTAATAGAGTCTGTCAACAACATTCCAACATGTAATTGCTCAAAATATTTATGAAACGAACTTAGTGTGAAGAAACTTACTTGATCAGGCATGCTAATTTGGGGTTTTCGCATTTTTTTTCGCATTTTGTCCAATATTTTCGATCTATTTGTTGAATCGTAGAAAGTGTTCCGCCACTTCGACGATTCTGAAAAAAAAATAAAGCCAATGAAAAAGGCCAGAATAGGTCTAATGTTCGACATATTTGTATATTAATTTAAATTTTGGTAGAATATACCTTTAATCGAAACCGATTTTGATGTAATTGATTAGCATATCAATGGTTTTTTTGCTGTTGTGAATCGGATTTTACACCACCCTCCGTCGTCTAAGTTAAATCGGTTATGGAGGCGTCGGTAAACTGTCGGCGAAGAGAAATTCGTCGGCAATTGAATGTTGGAAAATTAGGGCTTGAGATTGTTTTGGTAGTCGTTTAGGTCTAAATCTTTGGATTAACAGTGGTAAGGTGTAGTGGTGTCGTTTCCGGCGGTGATTCGGTGGTAGGCGACGGATTTTCCGGCGAATCGGGGCGTTGGATTTTTAGGGTTTGCGTCGGCGCCGAGGAGGGAGGAGAGATAGAGGAGAGAATCAGAGAATGTGTTATATATGGTGTATAAATTATGGTTTTATTTCTTAAGTGTGTTAATTAATTGTGATATAGTCTAATTAAGTTAATTAGTTCCCACTAATATTAATGTTGATATTGGGCTCGTGATTTTGGGCCTGCATTATTTAGATGCATGGGCCAATTTAAAAATATAGAATTGGGCTTATATCATTGTGTTTATGGGTATGTGTTTTAATGTGTTGGGCCATTTAATGGTGTAATTAGAGCTTTATAATTGTTGTATAATAATTGGTTTTAATGTTTATATATAAATTCGAAAAATATGTTTTTATTATATTTTGTTGAATTTATTTATGTAATAGTTTGTGTATTAATTATTTTTTTTTATTCATAATATGATGTACAGTAATTAGGTATATCATTGTCTATGAAATTAAAACTATTTACATTGTTTTCCTTATTTAAGTATTTTATTAATTAAGATGTATTCTACAAAATTTAAGATTATATATAATTTTTTTTAGAATAGGCCCCAATGTTTGAATAAATCGGATTGGGCTTATATATTCTTTTCTTGGGTAAGTTTCCATGTGTTGGTTCATTTCATTGTGTATTAGTGTTTATTATTATATTATATAATAAACATAATAATTGTGTTTTTTATTAAATTTTGTAGAATTGGCTTGGGTTTGGGCTTGAGTAAATTGGATTGGGCTTATATATTCTTTACTTGGGTATATTTCCATGTGTTGGTCCATTTATTTGTGTAATAGTCTTTATATTTATATTATATAATAATTATAATAATTGTGTTTTGTAGTTTTATATAAATATGAAAAAAATATACTCCGTATTATATTTTGTTGATTTTTTTATTTAATAGTTTATATATTAATTAAAAAGTGTGTTTGATTTATTTCATTCATAATATCGTGTGTACTTAGGTATACCATGTATAATCAAATTTAAATTATTAACGTTTTTTTCCTTATTTAAGTATTTTATTGATTAAGAGAAGATGTATTCTACAATACATTAATGTATAATATTTTGGTTTTGTTTGGAATCATATGATTATATTTCTATTTAGTTTTCATTGAACTATTCTATTTGCATTAGTTGAACAATTGGTTGAAATTTTTAATCTTAATAACAATGAATTGATTTTGTATGTATTTAATATAAGCAAATTATCAATTATTTATTCGTTAATATTGTTGTACTAATTTTTTTTAAGCCTTTGTTGGTGGATCTGTTGAGAATCATATTTTTATAAATGATGTTATTGGTGATGAACTTGGTACATCTATTGTGGAAGGGAGCACTGTTGAATCGTCATCTTTGTTTCAATCTGGATATAAATTTTTATTATTATTTAGATTCTGTTATATCAATTTTTTTATCATGTTAGAATGTTCGCTTTTATTAATTAGTTTAGTTTTTTTTAAAAATATTATTTTTACTGCGGATTAATTAAATTAATCCATTTTTCAATCTGTAGATTATTGGGATATCAGAGAGATGTTTGTTACTATTTTATTGAGAATATGTGTGAAACAGTTTATTTTTTCAAACAATTTTATTTATGTTATGTGTATATCCTATGCACACAAAATATTTCTCTTTCTTTCCCTCATTTCCTTTTATTACAGTATATTGGTAGATTGATACATGTAGAAGTAGAAGTATTTTCTTTAAATCATTATAATCTTATCAATACAAGGTCTACCATCGAAGTTTATATACATGTTTTTCAATAATTTTTTCATTATGTTTATATATATTTTAATTTCGTTTAATTCATAATAAATATATTTTCTTATTTTTTGAAAATCAATTGGCCCGTGCATAGCACGGGTGGTAAAACTAGTTCAATGCATCATTTTATCTTCAACTTGGGCCTCCCAAAATGTGATATATAGTGATTCCAAACTTCATGCATTGGGCTGTCCATCAACTTGAAAAACCATATGACCTAATGTTGGTTGATCTTTGACTTGGACTTTTATTACAGCAACTAAAAGCATTATGGACTCATTTATCTTCTTAGCTCTAGCTCTTGTAATTAGCACATTTTGAATGATCAAGGGATCTATCGTGTTGTCCTTGTAGAACAGCTTGGGTGCGTCTCCATCAATAAAATTTCATGACACTCAAGGAGAGAGTCATCTTCTTTGGGACGAAGGGGAAAGTATTAGTTTTATAATAAAATGTGAGTGAAACTAAATTAGTTATTTATATAGGATTTACTACTAAAAATAGTAAAAATAAAATGAAATGTAATAAATTTTGTGAGATATGCAATTTTCAATTTATAAGAGTTTGCAATTTTAGTGACACCTCAAAGAGTATTATGCGAAGAACAACCATGTGTAGAGAGGAACCAATGTATTTTATTTTTAGTGACACCTCAAATAGTATTATGCGAAGAACAACCTATGTGTTTTAGTCGAAAATTACTTTATAGTGATGAGAACATGAATTTATTTTAACTTACTCTAAAACAAGTATTTTCTGGTTAATTCATCAATTAAACTAATTTACATTTTAAATAAATCACCAACTATTTGATAAATAAACCACTTTTTTTCATCCATTTAATTTACAATTTTTTAAAACTTATGTTAGAATCGAAATGGACATTTAATCCATAAGGGAGAAATACTTGAAAGTAAAATCACACAGGCATTTAAGGGAAAAGATATAGTAGTACTTCCTCTATTCCCACATAGTTGAATTATTTTTCCATTTTAAAAAATTCCCTCATAATTGAATCATTTTCATATATAGTACTTCCTCCGTCCCATAATAAATGTCACGCTTTACTTTTTAGTTTGTCCCATAAAAGATGTCATATTTTCTTTTTTGAAAAAATTTCTCACATCAATATAAAAATTATATTCTCTCTCTCCATTCTACACACAAAACAAAACCTCCTAAAATCCCATGTCGTCCCATGAGTGTGACATTTTTGGTGGGCAAAGAGAGTTAACTTTTTTATCTTCTTACTTTACTCTCTCTTCTTTATCATTTTTTACTTTATTTTCACTAATTTTTTATCTTTCTTACTTTTTTATCTATTCATTTAACACACTCAAAATTCCTTTCTTAAACTCCCTGACAAAAAGTTTCGCCTCAACTACGAGGGAACGGAGGGAGTACATAAATTTTACCAGCAAACGAATCAAAACCACTGCGGAGGATATAGACGAAACATTTGCAAGGCATCCTTTTCTCTTGCAACTTTACAACCTTGACAAATCCCATATATTAATACATTAGTACTTTAACCACCCCAAATTAATTGGAATATATTTTTGCTGGCGGGCCCACTGATCAAGTTGTTGCTCTGCCTTTTGAGCATTTCCTCTTGTGCAATAGCATCACCCTCCTATAAATATGATACCGAAATTTGAAAAAAAAAAAAAAACACTACTGAAAAGAAAGGCATGCTTGCTAGTTGAATGTAAGGTTGAGCCAAACTCAATGTATAAATCACAGTAATAACATTGGATATTCATTAACATTCCCTCAACTTCTAATTTGAGTTACTAAAGTTAACCCATACACATTCCTATTAAATTCGTTATGCAATCTCCCTCACTTATCTCTCGATAATTGGATAACATTTATTTATACTAGGAAAGAACGCAATAAGAAGCCGACTGTTGAAAGCAATGAAGTGAAACCAGATTCCCAATCAATAGGGATTCTGAAGTTGACATGAATTTATCATCTTATGCAAAACCTGACAGATGAAGTGTGGGGCGAATGAAGGGTTTGGATCTTACTTTAAGGCATTTGAATTTCAGAATATCAAAACTCTTCTGCTAACCAAAACATAATTTGACCACAGCATCAGTAATGTACATCATCTGCAGTTCAATAATATGATGATGCTCTACTCTTTTCAATGCCACCTGAATACAGAATTCTATGTTGTTTCTCCTTTCTGTCTAGGGAGGATAGAGCTACGTTGAGAGATTTACATCTCAACTACTTGTGTTATACTCCTATAAACTAACCTTGCGCTAACATCAAATTATTTGTTCCCGGATTCTCCCAAAACTTATGATTTGTGAATAAGCCAATAAGGTTGACACATAAAACATAAGGTTGTCATCCAGGATTAATTACAGTGAAATTACTTCACGCTAATCGACAATAGTTACACGTTCTTTCCTAAAACACTAGATCTCAATAAACAGTTCTTCCAGTAACTGCATAATGGAGAGACTAGTACCAATGAAAGAGTGAAAAGGTATTAATCAGTAGTCAGCAATCAGCAATACTAAAGAAAACTATATTTGCTTCCATTAATGAACTAGAAAGTGACAGCAACATTAATGTGTTCTAAATTTGTCAAAAAAGTTAACATTATAAAAACTCCAGTATAGACTAAGATGCAATAATATGTTAATACTAAAAGTAACAAGAGAACTTACCAGAAGAGAATACGCAGAAGCAAGGGACAACAATGTTGGGTACATATCTAAAACAGCAAGAGCTATTTCCTCTGTTACCTGGGAAACCTGCATTAATAATTATTCAAAATTTATCAACTAATGACAACAACAAACTCTTTTCTTGCACTTCAATTTTAGATCAAGTTTGTATCCTCTTGCATCACAAAGTCAAAAAAGGTTCGGTAGATGATGCTCTGCTCCTAGGAGTACAACTGCAGTTAGAAAATCAACCATGGATTCCACCAATACTCTTGGGTAACAGGGTAAGTGGTGGAAATTTAAAGATCCAGTTGTACTCCTTGTGTAGCATGGAATAAACCGTTAAAATAACTAAAACAGCAATTATCTTATTAGCAACAATGCAGTTTTCAACAATAACTAAGTAGAAGAAAGGAAGTCAATGTGGTTCTACTATCAACCATCACTATCAGATATTATTAAAGGGAAATGCTATAAGTAAACAATTACATGTAGACATGCTGGGAATAGTGAACAATTATGTCGATTGAGCATCTGGAATATGAGCCATACCTGCATGAGCTGGATACCAAATACATCACTAACTGTCATTTTACCCAAGTCTTCACACCTTTTGATAAATTCATCAAAAGGAGGGCATCCACCAATGCACTGTTGCATGGTATCTAGAGATCTGTAGTATTGGTTGATTGATTGAGTAAGATTACCATACTTTTTCAATGTATCAGCTAGTCCATTAGTTCGTTGCACATCAAAACCCTCCAAGATCTCAGTCGTGAAGCAACTGCATTAACAAATGTTTTAAGTCCTAAAAAAGCTGTAACCAGAATATGTACTTTAGGAAAACCTGAAAAATAGACTTAGTAGCCCATACAACAAAATTATAGTAGGAATCAGAATGTGCTATAAAATTCATTTGCTACCTACATAACATAATATTGATACTGCATCGTGCATGAAGTTAAGTACTGTTAAAAGCTATCCAGGCTAACCAAAAGGTTAATAAAATAACATCATAAAACAAGAGAGTAGGCAGTATTGCTTACGCCGTTTTGATGCTTTCAGCTGCCTCTGAGGAATTTGGATCACCTTCCACCAGATATATCATCTTCTTAAGCCCACATCGCTTCAAGGATATTTGAATTGATACATGAAAAAGGATAAGATATATAAAACATGTGGTCTGATCTCTTCAAAGCAGGGGAAGAAAAGAACTTCCAATTATTATCAATGTATAAAAAAAGTCAATTCAAAAACCAAAGATTTCACCCAACTGATAGCTATGGAAGTTGAAGTACACCGGAAAAATCAGAAAAGATAACGAAGAAAAATGGCAGGGCATGAGGTGGATAATAAGAGCCATTCTTTGTGCAACGGATATCCAACTAACTAATTAGCCAACAATTACTTCATACTTCTTTATGTAAATATTTTCATCTGTACCCTCATCCACTTTGATGGATACCTGCTCTTATACATTCAAGGGTGCTATTAAATATTAGAAAATAGCTGACTACAGTTTCCAAGATTTTATTATGGAAATAATGTAGTCACACTCAGATAATGTGATTAAATATATTACTTAAAATATTGAATAAAAAAAAATAGATCCAGTTATGTTGCCACACAACACAATCAAGAGTACATAACACTTGGGATTTGCAAAGAAAACATTACCACAAGCCGCATTTTCTGATCTCGATACCTATTGTCCCTTATTGACTGACGCAAATCATCAACCTTCTTCCTCTCAACAATAAAATCAAGTACGAATTCACTTCCAAGATACTTATGACGAGCTATCCAAATTCCATCACCCACAGGCAGCCTTCTAACCTGTAAACATCATATCTGAGTCTCATCATTTACAATAATTATGTGCAGACATATCGGCCTACAGTGCAAGACCAACAGCACACTAGCAATAAATGAACCACCTCAAGTAAGGTGGCAGTTGCACAAAAAATGGTCCTGTTTTTAGAAGATAATAGAGTCTAATTGGGGACAAAAATAACGACAAATTGTGCTAACCTCTATCTGAATTTGAAACAGAGAGCATATGTTCTCAATAATTTTTCTTGAACGTGATCTGCAAATAACGTGAATGAGATCATGGTACTGTAAAAATTCACGAGAAGAAACTACAAACGTTTTCAGACCATAGTAAATACCATTCTATAACTGAAGCAACAGAGTGATGTGATGACTACCAATACTTATGTTCAATATCAAAAGTCTTGCCAGAAGGGATGAAACACTAAAGCAAGCCATGAAATCATGGCTGTCCAACCTAACACTATCCCACAGGCACAGTTCATCTAAAGGAGAGGAGCACTTTGTGCCACAAATCAAGAGGAGATGAGCATGCAATAAAACATGGCTTAGATGTTTTAAACTTAAAAAGTTATTATGGAGTACAAAAATGGCAATTTGGGGAGCATGTTGGAAATGGCTGTGTAATATACATCAAATGTGAGACACTTACCCAAAACCAACAAAGGATTATAAGGTAGAATAGGACAGTTGGTCCAGTAGGACTTTTTATGAAAGAGGATTCAAAAACGATTTGCAAAGAAACATGCAGGCTGAGCGCCTAACCCATTCCCTATAAGGCTCTCATTCTTATTGTAAAGCTAAATAAAGAATGGTTATACATTAAAAACATACAGAAGATTGTCCATAACATAAAGTCCTTGCACAAATTGAAAAGTAATGTCCATGGATGTATCAAGTACCAACTATCAACAGTCACATACTCATAGTTAGTAACTTTGGTAAGATAATATAATGATGCATTAAACCCTTTCGAGGTTTCAAGAAAGATACTACACATTTCTTTATTGTGATAGACAACTTCAAAATACTAATAATAGCCTAGTGAGAGTCACTCTTGTTCTGCATATCTTTGATTTACTTGTCCTCTGTCAAGGGCTAAGATTATATACCCAAAACAGGTTTCGAACAATCGGCATCATTAACCGCTACAATTGAATATTCCTACATGTGTTAAGGAATCCATCACATATGCTTAAATTGAGTTGAGCAGACAAATCCAGAAAAAAAAAAGGCTTATAAACAGAATTTTATGGCAGAACTCACTCACCCTTGCATAGCAAATTGCTCCCGGTTGTCTAATAGCAGAACTACTTCATAAACATCC
This sequence comes from Salvia hispanica, assembly GCF_023119035.1. NCBI lineage: Eukaryota > Viridiplantae > Streptophyta > Magnoliopsida > Lamiales > Lamiaceae > Salvia > Salvia hispanica. The sequence continues at coordinate 33,251,371 of NC_062969.1, read as the reverse complement.
CCAAACTTCTCTCCAAATGCCAAAGGCGGTGTTGCCAAAGCAATGGGATTAGCTTCTGATCCTTGGAAGCCAGGCTGGCTAGTAACATTTTCCTGAACATTCTGTGGACACGTAGTTGAAGGAAAGATTCAGACACCCATGATTTTCTTACCATAGATAACACAAGTCCTTAGTTTGGTTAAATGGGTCTATTTGATCTATACAATCTAGTCGGTTAGTTTTATATTTATATGATGACTAACAATATATAACAAGGATATCTCCATATACTAAATTCTTACAAGATGGGGTATATCATAATATTGAAACAAAAATCAGATAAACTTGTGAAATTTAACCTTATATATAGTACCATTTTGTTTTTTTCTGAAATTCCTTAATGTGTGGCAGTTGCACATACTTTTCCCATACTGACTAATTAAACCGAAACATCTTATCTGAAGCATATGAGTGTTTTTAATTGGTGGAGGTTGGGCCAAAAAGGTAAGGAAAATAATACCATGTTCAAGCACAGTTGTTTTTGTACTTCATGACTTTCAGTATTTCTTTTTGTCTTTGCTACTTTCAACTCTTCTTGTCAATTCTACTTTATAAACCCTTCTTCTTTCTAATAAACAAGATAACTCTTTCCTGTTTAAATGAATCTGTACCTCACTGCCCCAAACAATTATAGCCAATTTGATAGCCACCATACCATAGGCAATCTGAAATCAGACTTACATTGGATGAGCACGGTTTCAAAGTACAAGAACTCCGTCCAAAAGTATGAAGCAACGAACTTTTATTGCTAGGAACATCATTTGCATGTCTTTGCATATCACCTGAATTTGTCCCTGCTCTACCTGCCAACAAATGATGGCAACTTCAGGCTATTATTACCATCTTCTGCTGGATAGATAAATAGACATATAGCTGGGGGAGAGAGATTGCTACCATCTCTAAGTTGGAACAAAGATGATGATGCATAATGGCCGTCCGTTCTTGATTTCGAGATGAAACTTATACTATCAATATCATCTTCTTGAAGGAAATCAAGTGATGATATGTCTGTTCCCTGAGATGTTTTTTAACTTCAGAAAAAACAAGTAAAATTTGTGCTATTCACAAAACCCAATATTTATAGCTAAAACTACCAAAACATAAATTAATTAAATAAAAGAAAAAACTTAATTGAAGGTATAAACTATAAAAATTAAAATATTGATGAAAGTAATATAAGCCTTGTAGAACTTAGAACTTATTGGTGCAAGAATTTAAGAACACAAAAGTAGGCATCAATCAAAATGAATCAGCTAGATATCATTACATTAGTAGCTCAAACCAATGACAATTGACATATTCACTTAGTGACATGAAGGAACATCTGACTCAATTCCAATAAATAAGGAAAGACAGAAAAACAAGCACCAAAACAGTGTAATCCTATAGAGCAGCAGAAGCTACACAAACTTGTAACATTATAAAGAAATCAGAATACCTTCTCAAGATAATCAGGTGGAATATCTACAGATATCTTTGCCTTCTTTTTCACACACTCTACATCTGGCAAGTCTTCATGCAAATCAACAACAGACACTTTGTCTCTTTGGACCAAATCTGGACATCTTTCCAGACCATCAAATTTCTTATTAGGACCAACCATACCAGATCTCAATAGGCATTCATGTGCTACTTCTTTTCCTTCTTCTGTCAACATATACCTGCATTTATAATCATCAAAAGCCCACGACATCAGCAGTTAGACGCACATTTCATATGGAGCTGATGTTATAAGTCTTGATTTAACAATAAATTTCCAAAATTGGAAATTTCAGTTGACAAGTAATTTGTTTCAAAAGAAGTCCATTAGGTAAGATATATAATTCTGCGTATGTGTCTTATAGTCTTATTCGTTCTAACACGCTATTTCTATTGTTCAGACTTCAGAAAGATAATAAGTGCAACATAAACTGATTTTCAAGTGGGCAACACAAATATTTGATTTTTTAAAAATTGTTAATAAACATGGGAAACTAACTTCAATAGCATGGAGAAGTAAATGTTGTACAACTAACAAATCCAGTAGAAGAAATGAATGAACTGAAATGCTGGCTCAAGAAAACATACTTAGCTGGGCAACTGGACTTCACAACAAGGCCTCTACTTATCAGTGTTTTCATACAGTTCCATCCAGTGTACCAGTCCCTCGGCGAGCTCCCAAAATGTCCAGCTTTTTCCTTTGCCTTTTCTGGCCTAAACCAGAAGAAAGAAAGGAGAGACTTGATCAATCTTGAACAGCATAGCCAAAATACGAAATCTAGTGCTTACTGAAAACATACGCAATTGGTACACGAGATAATCCACTTGTTTCAGCAGCATCGATGAGTTCCTTTTTGTGCATAAATTCATTTCCATTTTCTGTTCCCCTAAACCAAAATAAAAAAGAAGTAATGCTTCATCATTGAAATTCTAGTTACGATGACAGAAAATAATATGCAAAAGACAGATTCTAACTGTTTACCTGAAAAGTGAAATTAGTAGAGCATAAGCAACAGAATTCTTTTGTGGCACATAACGCTTTGGTCCCTTATTTTTATTTCCTATAGCCACACTAGTTAATTACAGAGCCATGTACAAGAATCATGTATGTTAACAACTTAAAAAATCCGGCTTTATAGCTAGTTTGCTTTCATACAAGAAAAGATACCCTTTTTCGTCAAGTCTTCAATCTCAGAAGGATCACCATCCGCATGAAAAAAACCCTGCATCTGCTTCAAAATCCACTTACCCACGCCCCTGCAATGAAGCATGCGATACAACCGCAATAATCACATCCCATTTCTATATGCTCACAGGTGCGTACAAGGGTACAAGCCATGTCGTTATGCAAATGCAAAGGGCTTAACAGTGTAGGCTAAGCTTACCTCGATGTGAACACAGCATAATAAAAACTCATGCTTAGGATAAGTTAACATCCAAGTAGTAACAACAAAAGATTACGAATAAAATAACTAATCAACCATACCGACAAAAGTTGTAATTCCAGTAGCATTTTCACTCACTTAATCTGCGCCAAGTCTTTGAGGTTTCTAATTGGGTTTTGGTGGTTACAGATGTTTGAATGGGCCTTTGAAAGCGTCATGTCCATATTGTCGGAAATCCCCTTGGAACTCTGCGCCAATTCGTGCCGCTTGTTCATCAAATACGCCGCCACATCTTCATTTTCCGGGCACGCAGTCTTTCTTGCACTATCCATTAACTGTTCTCGACGGCGGAATTCAGTTGTTTTGGATACAATTTTGCAGCGAGAGGGAGGTTTGAGGAGGAAGCGAAATCGATTTTGGATTTAAGCCCTAAATTTGATTTTGAAATTTTGTTGATTTAGGAGTGACGAGTGACGACGGGTTGGGGAGTATTTTTACTTCTCTTTTTGTTTACATTCTTTCTTTTAATTGAGAGTGTTTTGACCAAATATTTTGTTTAGTTGGGCCACGTTTTTATTAAGTCGAATTGATTCACTAATTTACATAGGATTGGATTGATGGTTTATAAAATTGGAATGAGGGTTTATAAAATGTCTTTGACCCAATTTAATTTCGGGGAAACAGTTTTATTATTAGTTCGTTGATAGGAAAGAACAGATTTAATACATTTACGCATAAAGGGGGAGTTTTGGGGTGTTTAGGAAAATAAGAGGAAATTTAAAGGTATTTAGGGAAATGATCATTTAAAATAGATATTAATTGATCTAAAAATATATAAAACGTGTGATTAAGTAATTAGTTATTTAATTTCCATGGATTAGTGGTATAGTTAGTGGTGATGGTATAGTTAGTGGTGATGTTGCACAACAACATATAGCCGAAGAAAAGCAAGACTTGAAAACAAAACCTATTGGTTTTCTAACTCTTAAATACGTATGTTTCATGTTTTATAATGATGCAGGAGTTTAAGATTGGAGGGTAACAATTTATACTCTTCGGCCGTACTCCCAAATACAGTTTTGAGTACTAGAGATGCTAGATAAAGAGCAAATAATTTCGTACTTTGTAGCAGACGGGGTGGCCCTCTTTGCTATGGCCGTGCATGAACACGGCCCATATAGGTTGTATATTCCATGCTATTTTGCTGTATTTTTGTTGATGATTTTGATCGATTTGACTGTCTTCTAATATATATTTATACATTATTTTTATTAACATGTGTTCGTGATTGATTTTTTATAGAATAGATCTAAAAGTGATTTAAATGATATGTGATTTGTGTGGAATTTTTAGTTTATAAACTTATTTGGTTATATGAGTTTAGAACTTGAAATGATAATATTGTTTCTCATTCGGTATATGTGCTTTTTTTTTTCTTTGTTTGATTTTATATTTTTTAATAATTGTTTTTATTTTATATATTTATGATTTCAGATTTCATACAATGATATTTTTATGAATTTATAAAATCATTTTACAGTATAAAATAAGTTTAAACAAAAGAAAATGGGTCGTGCATCGCACGTGGGTAATACTAGTTTTAAATAAATTCCGGCATGCTCTCCAAGGAAAATGAAGGGATTACACGAGATGCGAAGACACGACTTATCAAAGTTAATGAAGCCCAAGGAAAGAACGAGAATTAGTTAAATCAAGCGATTTAATTATAATTTCAACATCCAACGGAATTCCTAAAGAAGAGCGAGAATAATTGAACCATTGGATGCATGCATTCTAAATGTTTATTTTCTCGAGATTTATGTGTATTTTAATTGTTTTTTTCAAAAAGCTTGTCCGCACACAAGTTAAGGCTGGACCTAGGCGTTTGATTAAGGAAAATATTAACTTGTTGAGGTGGGCTTTCTTTTGAAATATTTTGAATTATTTTGCCAAATGGTGTATCTACTTTGCAAATGCGTTATGTCTTGCCATATTTTGGTTTTTGATGGAGTTGTCAATCTGATTATCTACTGGGTTTGATTCCCTCTAGACTTTGATAGTTAATGAATTCGGGTCTGACTAGGGGGTGAGCCCTTACTCAGGCTAGTGTACACAGATAGGGATCGCGAGCCGTCTTTTGGGTCGGCCGGTCCAGTGATCGAGTTTGTGGCCACATTCTCGTTTCACAAGATAGTTCAGATTTGGTATGTGACGATTGATGATGATGATAGTAGATCGGCCGATCACCATTTTAAAGTTGAAAGAATTTTAGTGTTTCTCGGCATCTTTTTTAAAAGTAAAACCCGACTACACTCAAAGATGGACATGATTTTATTTTATGAAAATATTTTCGGCATAAGTTCACTGAGTGCATCAAAGTACTCAGCCATGCATGTGTTTTCGCTATGTGCAGGTTGAGTTGTGACGAGTGCGGAGGATGTTGGGCATAAAAGTAAAGGAAATGATTGTCAAATGTTCTGAATATGTTGTGTCTTCATGCATGACATTATTCTTCTCTCGAATGCTTCCGCTGAACTTTGTTCCATTTATCTTTTGATATTGTTGAAGATTGATTCTTTTAGTTGTTGAGTGATAAGTCGTATTCTAAGCCTTGGTTACTGGTCAGTATGTCGTGAAATGCATGTATTATCGCAAAACGGTTGCTCAAGTGTGCAGGATTAAGGGATCCAAGCCAGTGAGGAGACGATTCGAGGCGACGCAAGTGAAAAGAGCGCTAGAAGGGTGCATTACTGACCGGGATGCATACCGGAGAAAAGACTCGAGATAGAGAAGAAGGATAGCTTCGGGATGATCATTAACAAGGGCAGAAAAGTCAAATCGAGAAGGAAGTCTACCCTAAAAGCAAAGGGCAAGCCTCCCTATAAAAGAAGTCACTTGGAGATAGAACACAAAGTGTCTATCCTCTACTAAGACTCAAATACTATCTGGAAAAACAATTGGGTTTTGAAAACTTTTGAAAAACTAAAAACAATGGAAAGCATAGACCAACTAAAAGCGAATAAAACACGGAGAAAGACGATATTGATAAGGGAATCTCAGGGATGTGTGTTCACAGTTATGGTTATACAAAATTCCAACTACAAACCCTAACACAATTTATACTTTGAAAGGACGAGTCACCTAGCTTATGCTCATGCGATACAAATGTTGATTACAAGATTAGGGTTGTCAATCCTAACACGTAACTCCAAAAAGCTCCTAAGACCCTTGAAAAGTCCTCACTCTCAATTAACAGTGCCGTTTTAAGGGAAGCTAAATGTAGTGTCTACTAAGTGAATCTAACTCGCTAGAACTCTGTCACAGTTATGAAGCAAGTTATATTAAATCATACATGATTGTGTCACTAAATCATGCAGCATCAAAACTACTTAGGGAAGAAACAAAGTAAAAACAAAACGGATATTAAATAGAAAAAGGAATTTGTATAACCAAAGTTGTTACTAACACATCCCTAGAATCCTATGAGTTTAGTTACACATAATTGAATAAGCTAAAAACATAGATTGAAGGGAAGAAAATTTGAACATAAAACTAAAGCAAATAAAACCCGTAGGTTGAATCCTTGTCGTTCTTGATGTTCTTGAAATCCTTCTCCAACTCCTTGCACCAATGAAGTACTCTAGGTCTTGATCTCTATGAAGTATTTTGCAAGTAGAAGTTCTCTCTTTTTGATGAAGCTTGAGGTCTTATTTATAGGGGAAAGCCACTCCTTGTTGTAAAAGGAAAAGATCTCCAAAATATGGTAAATCTGGGCGCAAATCTAGGGCTTCTCGAATTCGCCGCCTTTCTCGGCGGGCCGCCGCACCTTGGCCGGCGGTCGCCGCGTTGGATTCCAGAGAGTCTGTTCCTCGGCGGCGGACCGCCGCACGTCTTCCGGCGGTCGCCGGACGAGACTTCTCTTCCAAGCACATTTTTCCGAGACGGACCGCTGCATTGATCTGCCCGCCGGGCGCCGGCGGTCGCCGGTCGGCGTCTGACTCAGATTTCCAAACTTGGCGTTTTGGCTCCCTTTTTCGGCTCAATTATGCACATTTCTCACAAAACACGTCAAAATACCAAAATAGACAAAATATGCAAATAATGGACGTGTAGAGTGACTTTGACATTAAAAACGGACCAAATAATGGCCTTAAAACAGTGCAAAATCCGAGCGTATCAGAGATATTGTTAGGAAGACCATTTTTAAGAATGGCTAAGACAATTGTAGATATGGCTGAGGGGACAATCTGCATTGACTTTAATGGTGAGAAATTTGTTTTTGACATCAAACAAGCCATGAAAAACCCAATAGATTCTGGAAATCTATGCTATGTTGATGTTGTTGACCCCCTAGTCCAAGAATTTCTTGAGACCGAATTATTGCAGGAAAAACTCCAAGGCTTGGATGTGTATGCACAGGCTGATGTGGAGGCAGCTGCATGGTGTGATCTGATCAGTAGCCGAGGGTTAACTGACGAGGAGATCGAAGGAGCAATTACGGAATTCTGTCAGAAGTCGGAACTAGCGGGATCCGCAGGGGCTTTACTACCGACAGTATGGAGGAGAAATCAGATGGTGAACATGATCAAGAGGGGGATTCTGAAAAGAACCCTCTGCCTACAGACACACTACCCCCACAAGTGGAGTTGAAGAAGTTGCTAGCGAATCTTAAGTATGCCTACCTCGGGGAGGAAGACTCATTCCCTATAATCATCAATAGCGGGTTGGCTGAAGAACAAGAGGCAAGGCTACTAACCGTGTTGAGCAAAAACAAGAAGGCTATTGGATGGAGCCTTACGGTCCTGGTGGGGATAAGCCCGGATGTCTGCATGCACCACATTAGGCTGGAGGAGGGAGCCAAGGCACATAGAGATTCACAAAGGAAGGTGAACCCAAACATGCGGGAAGAGATACTGAAGGAGATCTTGAAGTTGCTCTCATTGGGCATTATATACTCAGTACCCGATAGTGAATGGGTCAATCCGATCCATATGGTCCCCAAGAAATTAGGGATCCAGGTGGTCAAGAATGAGAGGAATGAGCTAGTGCCCACCAGACTGGTCACTGGATGGCGAATGTGTATAGATTACCGCAAGCTGAACACTGCAACCAGGAAGGACCATTTTCCCCTGCCATACATCGATTAAATGCTGGAGCGACTGGCTGGGAGGAAGTACTTCTGTTTTTTGGATGGGTACAGTGGCTATTTTTAAATTTACGGGAATCCCGAGGACCAGGATAAGACCACGTTCACCTGTCCATTTGGAACCTATGCGTATAGGCGTATGCCCTTCGGCCTATGCAACACCCCAGGTACTTTCCAACGATGTATGATGAGCATATTCTCGGATTTGATTGAAGATTGTGTAGAGATCTTCATGGATGATTTCACGGTCTACGGAGACTCTTTTGACTCATGCTTGCAACATTTGGATCTCGTGCTGGAAAGGTGCCAAGCGAAGAATCTGCTTTTGAATTTTGAAAAATGCCATTTTATGGTTACAAAAGGAATCTTCTTAGGACACGTGGTGTCAGAAAGAGGGATCCAGGTGGATCAAGCCAAGGTGGATGTCATATCCAAACTACCCTTCCCTACTGATCAGAAGGGAATAAGAGGTTTTCTGGGGCATGCTGGATTTTATCGAAGATTTATCAAAGATTTCGCCAAGATCGCCCAACCTCTTACTAGATTCCTCCAGAATGAGATGGAGTTCGTTTTCGATGAGCATTGCAAGGCTGCCTTTAACCTTCTCAAGGAAAAGTTGATTTCTGCACCGATCATTCGAGCTCCTAACTGGGATCACCCCTTTGAGGTGATGTGCGATGCTAGTGACTATGCCGTGGGGTCCGTACTCGGTCAGAAGGTCGATGGGAAGAGTTACGTGATATTCTATGCATCTAAGACCTTGAATCAAGCCCAACGGAACTATGACACCACCGAGAAAGAGATGTTGGCCGTTGTTTATTCGTTCGAGAAGTTCAGGCAGTACCTATTAGGATCCAGAGTCACCCTCTATACTGACCATGCGGCCATTAAGTATCTCATCGCGAAGAAAGATTCAAAACCCCGACTGATCAGATGGGTGCAAGAAGACAAGAAGGGGGTTGAGAACAAAGTAGCGGACCATTTGAGCAGAATAGTGCAAGAAGGGAACAGTGAGGATGTGCGAGATTGATTCTCGGAAGAGCATTGTGTGAGGTGATTTTCTCCGCAAGGAAGATCGATTAGGAAGAAGTAATGAGGCTTACTGGGCAGGACGCAACAACCAAGGGCAAGGAAAAAGTAGGATAGGAACCCTGGTATGCAGACTTGGCCAACTACCTAGTGACAGGAGGGCTACCAATGGTGCCAAACGTGACAAATGCTCAGAGGATGAAGATCAAGAATGAAGCAAAGTATTATTTCTGGGATGACTCATACTTGTGGAAGGCAGGAGCCGACCAAGTAATAAGGAGATGTATTCCTGACTGGGAGCAACGGGATGTACTAAGAGCACCTCCAAGGGGAGAGGTAAATGAAGGGGTATAGTCATATAACTACCATATTTACCTTTTATTCATGAAAAATCATTCTCCGAGGGGAGAGGTATTTGAGAAGGTATTATATCTTTTCCCATTTTGAAGAGGTATCTTTACCTCTCCATCAATGGAGAGGTAAAATCATATAACCACCATATTTACCTTTTTTTCATAAAAAATCATTCTCCAAGGGGGTAGGTATTTGAGAAGGTATTACACTTTATATTTTTTAATGCATCTTGTACTATTATTTTATTTTTTTTAAATGATATACCTTTCTATATACCTTTTATCCTTGGAGTTGATTGCTTTTTAGAAAGGTATATTGCACTTTTTGGGAAGGTATAAGCATGATATACCCTTTTCATTTACCTTCTTCCCTTGGAGTTGCTCTAACACACTGTCACTCCTTGGCATGTGGAGGACATTTCGGACCAAGGAAAACTGCAAGAAAGGTGTTGGATAGCGGATTCTTCTAGCCGACTCTGAACAGAGATGCATACGAGTTCTGCAAGGGCTGTGACCGTTTCCAACTGACCGGTGGGATCTCCGCAAGGGATGAAATGCCACAAGTTCCAATGATTGTTTGTGAAGTGTTCGACATCTGGGGCATGGACTTCATGGGTCCTTTTCCCTCATCTTATGGGAATTCCTACATCTTGGTGGCAGTCGACTATGTATCAAAGTGGATAGAAGCCAAAGCCATGAGCCCTTGTGAATCCAAAGAAGTCACCAAGTTCCTCAAGAGTCATATATTCAGCCGATTTGGGATATCAAGGGCAATCATATCCGATCAAGGGACTCAGTTCTGCAACCGAACGGTCGAAGCCTTGATGAAGAAGTACGGGGTTCATCACCGCCTATCTAGTCCTTACCACCCTCAAGCCAATGGGCAAGCGAAGATCTCAAACGGAGAGATAAAAAGCATCTTGGAGAAGACAGTCAACCCCTCCAGAAAATATTGGAGCACAAGGTTGGAAGATGCTCTGTGGGCGTATCGGACAGCCTACAAAATGCCTATAGGGATGTCCCCATACCACATCGTTTTTGGCAAGATGTGCCACTTGCCAGTGGGAATTGAGCACCGAGCGTACTGGGCAGTTCAACAAGTTAACATGGATGCTAAAGCCTGTGAGGAGGAAAGGAAGTTGCAGCTACATGAGCTGGAAGAACTCAGATTGGAGTCATTTGACTCAGACATGTGGTACAAGGAGAAAACGAAGATGTGGCACGACAAAAATCTGAGAATCAAGGATCTCCAAGTTGGTCAGAAAGTACTACTCTTGCAGTCGAGACTGAAGCTAATGCCTGATAAACTCAAGTCAAAATGGGCAGGACCTTACATTATCACTGCACTACGTGCTAATGGAGCGGTCGAGATTTCAGGGAGTATCCCTAACTCTGAACCTTTTGTCGTAAATGGGCAGTGGTTGAAAATATATAGGGAAAATGAAGAAATGTGTGTGGTGGAAGAAATGCCACTACACTTTAATAGCGTCTAATGGCCAGTAGAAAAGGGGTTTGGAGTTCCACCTGGCCAACTTTATATAATTTGTGCTTATTGACCAGGTAGAATTTCAAATACCTTTAGTGATGATGTAAATATTGTGAATATTTAGTAATTTAACTTGAGTTAAGTAGGAAAATATTAAAAATACCAAAAAGATTTTCCGATCTTAAATATTAATTTGGAGTCCGTACTGACCACGAGGATACCATTTAGGTAAAACTCTGAATTGTATTTAAGAGTCCTTTTATTGCTTTAATTCTATTTTTAGCTAATTGAGAGGGAGGTATAGAGTGAAATTTGAATTTTGGTGCGTGGTGCAGCTTTGCAGGCGAGTGCAGTGACTGGGAGGGCGCGTGGAGCAGAGACGTGACAGGGGACGTCCAATCAGCTGCAAGAACGCACAACCGTCTCCCACCCGAAGCATCGCGACCTGGTAACCGTCTGCAACCGGTCAAAACCCTCAACTGCCCACCCTACTATAAAATACCCCACCGCCTACTCCCCTTCACTTTACAAACCCTTACCTGCATTCTCTCACCCAAAACAACCGCCCTCGACAACCACCACCCCACTCTGAAAAACCACCGTGAATCACTACCGGAAACAGAGAACCGCCACTGATACAACCCATGGCAAAGAAAAAAGCAACCAGCAACCCGGCATCTACCACCGGCGACAACCCCCCAGAAGTCCGAGCGACAGCGGAATCGCGACCGCCGAGTCCACAACGATCACAGCCAACACCGACGCCACAAAAATTCTGGCGATGGTTCCTTTAGACGCACAGGCGGCGTATCTAAGGCAACAAGACCCGAACAAAGATTGGACAGCGACCCTGGCCGGATTTAGCCTGACCGGAGGAATGCCGGCGATACCAAGCCCTACCCCAACTGCGACCACCGTGAACCCACCCATCACCACCCCAAATACCTCAAACCCCACATCCGAAAAGACCTCCCCAACAACAACTGCACAGTCAGAACCCTCTAACCTTTCTCCCAAACACCAACAAACAGAGTCACTCGACGTTAGCCCACTTTCCGCCTATCAAGATCCCAACTGGGGAGAAACAGAGGAAAGGGAGAGGGAAGAGAAGGTAAGAGAAGACGAGAAGGATAAAGCAGAGGAGACAACAGCCACTGAAACCAGAGCCGAAGAAGCAGAGAGGGAGGAGATAGATCTGAATGAAATGGCCAAGAAGCAAGGGCTAATGACGGATGATAAGTTCCAATCGGTTTTAGGCGGGGGAGATAGGATAGTGGTAAACCCTGAAGGGGTGGCTGAGGTACTAAACCTCGCATCCCAGGCAGGAGGAAGAGAGGAAACAGCCATGGGAGCAGATGAGTCAGAGGGGGTAGTCCACCAGCCAGTGGAGGAAATGAGAGAAGGACAAACCGAGGAAGCTAAAAAAACTGAAGAGGAGAGGCAGGAACCAGAGACACACCAGTCAGAGGAAAAGAAGGAAACAGAAGGAGAGGCCGAAATGAAGGAGCAAAAAACGGAAGCCCCAATCGTGTCTAAACCAAAGCAGTCAAGATGAAGCTAGTGTTGAAAAACGACCCCAAAGCAGAATGGCAAAAGCCCAAAAGAGTGTCACAGAGATGCTTAGGAAAGTGGAAGTCCAACAAGGCAGGAGCAAACACGGCAGCAGATGCAGAGGAGATCTCTAGTGAAGACGAGAAGACTACTCCTACAAAACCTGGGGAGAAGTCCTCGACAACTAGCCAGAAGGACAAATGGCAAAAGGGACAGTTTCATCAATGCCGACTGACCAGGAGGAAGAGGCTGACAAGGTGGCTGGGGGTCTGGACCTCACATCGGAGTCAGTAGGTCGGGAGGAGGCGATAGGAAGTGATACTAGTACCCGCATGGTAACCGAGCATACTGCCCAGGAGGACATTTCAACACAAGCCGACGAAGAAGCGACGACAAATGAAAAGGAAGACATATACAACAAGGAAAGGAAGAGAAAGGGGAAAGCCCCTGTCAGGAAGAAGCAAGTCGTCAAGAAACAGCGCACAGCCAATACCGGCATAGTGATCAGAGAGAAAGAAGAGAGAAGGAAGTTGAGTGACAGTGACTACACTTCCAGCGAAGAGTCAGAATCAGAGAGTGATATCTCTCTAGAATGGGAGGAATACCATGAGCGGCAGCTCCCCGATAATCACCAAGAACTAGTCCACCCGCCGGTAGAGAGGATTGTGTACCGAAGGTGGCGGGTAGAGCTCACTGATGAGCTTATGGAGGACATGAAGCACTACAACACCAAGAAGCTTCAAGGCGCATTTGACGACAAGGAAGATAGCAGCAAGCAAGTCAAATGCGGAAAGGTACTCCACATACCCTCTCTGGATGAGTTATCTGTGCATGATTCTTTCCTAGCCAGTATGGAAGCATTGGGTTTTGAGTGGCTGTTAGAGAATAGAGACTCGGAGATATTAGTAAGATTAGCCAAGGAATTCTTCACTACGTTTAGGTTCCAAGCCACAACAGACCTAGATGAAGTGTCAATTTCCTTCAGAATATTCAGTGGAGAGTTGTCCATGAGTCTAATCGAGTTGATTGTGAGATTGGGGATGTGTAGCTTAGAGGAGGCTATAGGACCAGAATGGAGAAGCCGAGAAAGGGGGATACCAAGGCGACATGTAGACTTTGAACCCCAAGAAGCCTGGGAGGAGCTAACCCACCCCGATCCTGGTCAGTTAGCCTCCACCACATCCAGATCCACCCACTTCAACAATTCCATGCTCAGACTGGTGCAACTCTACTTAGGCTACAACTTACTGGGACAGAGTAATTCAGCTGCCAGAACTTCTATGACCGAATTGTACATGGTGTGGTGCGCTACTCGCGGGAGGAGGCTGCATTTGGGATTCTGGACAGCCTACCAATGCCACCTGATAGCTACCCACCCAGCTAGGAACTTGTCCCTCTGCAACATACTAGGAGCTTTCGTGCGCAACAACATCATCATAACAGAGGCAGACGACCTATCTCCAATGTACATGGTCGACTCTCCTGGCCTGTTCGATATACCCTTCTTCGTCCGCACAAAAGTTTTATACTACCGAGAAGGAGTCCCTCAGTTCTACCCGATGGGAGAAGCCCCTGGTGGAAGGGCACAACGGGGGCAAGAGGGGCAAGCTGGGCAAAACGAACAAGCGCAAAGACTGAGGCAAGAAAGTCTGGAGATGGCAGTAACCGAACTGGCAGAGGAGAACAGACAATCACGGGCAGAGATGGCAAGGCTGACAATCCTGATGGAGAATGTACTTAAAGAATTAACGAGAGCAAAGGAAAGCACAGGAGCTGGAACAAGTGGCCATGGAGGCCAGAACAATGAACCCACCGAACCTGAGGAAGAAGAAGGTGTTGAACCAGAGGAGGCAGAAGATAACCAACCGGAATCCACTGAAGAGGAACCCAAGGAACCACCTGCATAGACTCCTGCGCTAAGGAGGAGCAGGAGGAATGTCTGAACGACCCTCCCCCCCTACTGACCAGTTAGTTTTCTTTTTAATTCTCAATTTTTAGTTTTAATTACTTTTATTGTTTAGATAAATGTATATGTGTAGTCATGTGTGCAAACCTCATTCATAACACTTAGCCTATCTAATATTCTAAGTGTGAGAAGTAAAAGGTTTACTACTTTGATGCATGTGTTATGTTTATGTTTTTGTGTTCTGTTATATGCATGTTAACTCACACTTAGCCTACTGCGCAGTCTAAGTGTGAGGAGTTTATATGTTTATATATCATGTTTTGTAATATTCTGTCATGTTTTGTTAAATCTATGTTTATATCTAAAACTCTCCCACTTAGCCTATTGCATAGTCTAAGTGTGAGAAGTTTTTATATATAGTATGTGTTTGTTATAAATGTGTGTCTGTCATACTAGCCATTCCCATTTTTCACTTCACAGCCCGTATTTGGGGCAGACACTTGTGAAGGGAGAGGGGGGATGTAACGCCCGCCTTTTTCCTTTCTTTTTAGGGTAATTTTTTTTCATCGTCCTTGTTTTGTTTCAACAATCAATGGGTATGTTTTATCGAAGGATCGGCAAATGTTTTGAATTGTGTTGTTGGAATCTCGAGGAATGTTGTGGATTATCTCGTAGAGAAATTAGAAGTTACTTTCGCGAGTACTTGGAATAACACCAAAGTGCTAAAAACGAAATACTATGAATTTAATTAATTTTCTTCGCTGACAAGATAAAAGAGAAAGAAACTCAATGTTTAGGCCTATCCCTTTTTATCTATCTTGTTATAGTCAATTTATTTCTTTTAGTTGGGACCAATTTTAAGAAGCCCAAAAATCAATTATTTATTCCAAATCTACAGTCAACTAATTGGTCAAATATCTCCCTAACTTCTCCCACACGATTTCCCCATATCTCCATTCTCCCTTAAAAATCTCCAACCAAATACCCATTAAGTCCATACATATATCCTTCCCACAATATCATTCAATCATCCGCCGTTTCAAAATTTCAGTGCAGTTTTTCTTCCTTTGCAACAAAGGTAAAATCTTCCACTTCAATTCATTTTATACAAAGCTTTGGATATGGAATCCATGACACCATATTTTTCTTGTCACAGTTGAGAGGAAACCGAGCAGCCTGTGAATCCAATATATTTTTCCTGCAATCTCAATTTATTCTTTCGTGCTAAAGGTATACTCTTTTACATCAATTTCGTAGCATAATTGCACATTCACGGTAGCCCACCGAATTGAAATTTTCTTGAAACTGTGTTTTATAGTTCTTGCTAAAGCCTCCATCTTTAATGCTATTAGATATTGTCTTTTTGTTTCCTCTATACTTCTACCTACACATTAATATTTAGAATCGAATAAATAGAGAAGTAAAGGGGGGGGGGAGGGTAGAGAAATCTTACCTGCGGGAATGGGCTGACAGAGACAGCAGCGCTGCCAGACGGAGTGCTGGCCGTTTGGAATGGCGGCGGACAACGGCGGTGAAGGTGGGGCGACTCGGCAGTGGTGAACGGAGATAGAGACGAGAGTTGAGGGAGAGTTTGTTGCTGGGTGTTCTTGCTGTCAATTTGAATTATGCAGAGGGAGGGCGTGAGAATTTGAGACGGAAGGGAGAGATTAGAATGTTGAGACAGTAGGGTGCATATGGGAGTAGACTTGTTTTGGCGACGGAGTATATTTATATTTTATTTATAGTAGTTGACGGCAGGGAGTATGTATATTTGGTTTATTATTTGATTTTGTTCTTTCCTTTTGTATACATACCTGTAGGTGGGAGTATGTATTTTTATGTACTAATTCTGTTTCTTTTCTTTAGTTTAATAACGGTGTTGGGAAGGGAGAGTATTAACGTGTGATGTTGGGAGTATATTAAGTTACAGATTTTCTTTTATTCTTTAGTTTTGTTAAATGGGAGTGACCGATTAATTTTGGGTTGGTCTAAATTATATTAACCTCTGGAACTTATGTGTTGGAAATTTATGTTTTTGGCCTATATTTTTCTAGTGATGACCGAGAGATTTAGTATATTGTGGACTTCTGTGTTTAATTGATGAATCGGTTTTAGCGAAGAATAATTTTGAGCACACACATAGGATGCATGCATTTCTTTAAGTAATATTTGGCAAAGTCTGATTTTAGCATATCATGTTATTTTAAAAAGGGTGAACTGTTGCACGATGTTGCGGTGAACAGAAAGTGATTGAGGATTTAAGAGAACGAGGTGGGCTTTCTTTTTAAATAAGGGCAATGCCCTAAGTATATTTTTATGTGAAAATAAATATTTGTCATGCCGTGTTTTGTTTTATCTATGGAACCTATCTGTTGTGGCTTTTGCCATCTATGGATAATCGAATTCGGGTCTGACTAGGGAGCGAGTCCCTACTCAGGATAGTGTACACCAATGGGGATCATGAGCCGTCTTTTGGGTCGGCCGGTCTAGTGACTTGGAATGTGGCCACATTCCTTGTCATCGATGGATCAAATATGGTAGACATCTATGGGAAAATGACTGCAGTCGAATTTTACAATGGAATGATTTTAGTGTCTCGGTATTTTTAAAGTTAAACCCCGAGGGCACTCAATGGTGGCATGATAAATACTTTTTATAAAAATATTTTCGGCATGAGTCCACTGAGTGCATCAAGTTCTCAGCCCTGCATTTCTTTTGAAAAATGTGCAAGTTGAGCTGTGACGAGCGCGGTGGGTGTTGAGCATAAAAGTGAAAAAGATAACAAATAAAAGATCTCGAATATATTATGTCTTCATACATAATATTATTCTTCTCTCGAATGCTTCCGCTGAATGTTGTTTCTTTTATTCCAAGTATTGGTGAGATAATATTCGTTTCGAGTTGTTGATTGTTGAATTGATACTCTGATTTTATTCGAGCTATTCCATTTATGTTGAGCTATGGTCGAGTTTTGTTGTTTCCCCCTTTCTTCCCCGCTTCTTTAACCAACCCCTAGTCGCGATTCACTGTGTTTTCTATCCTTAGAAAATGCGGGCGTGACAAATTGGTATCAGAGCAATTTTTCTTTCCGCTCTGGACCCGAGAGTCTTTTTCAGTCTTAGTCTAGACTTGTTTCGCTAGACTAAAAAAGTAAATAAATAAATGAATAAAATAAAATAATAATGGTGTATTGAAGGCTCAACATCTCGCTTCACCACGCTCAACCGAGAAAGAGGTAATGTTTTTATGAGAAATTTTTATGAAAGAGTTTTGGTGAAAGGGTGATGAGAAACTATGGTTATGAAAACAAAGTATGTTTTACAATGGGATGGAGGAGCTATGGTTGTAAAAAAAAAAAAAATTGTTTAGTTTTTTTTCGAGAAGTTGAAAATCAATGGTGATAAAAAATATATATGCTATGCAACGGGACTTATCTTTTATGAAAAACATTGATCAATGGAAAATGTTGTGTTTAGGAACTATTAAAAAAAAATTCAGTTTCAAGGAAAATAAATTTTAACTCTTTCTTTTGGAAAATTGAGCTATGGAAGGGTGATGATATTTTTGTTATGAGGTGCAAACTATGATAATGTTATACTATGGAGGAGTGTTAAAGGTAGTTTATGCATGTTTTAGTATGTGAGATATTAATGATGTTTTTGATTGATGGTTTACGGATGTGGAGGGACGAAACATATAAACTTTGTATATGAAAAATATCGATCTTAGTTGTAAGTTGACGACTTCGCTCTCGCTTTTCCGAGAAACAGAACGAACGGGAATGCCACCAAGACGTGGTAGACAACCAAGGCGCAATGAGGGAGAACAGTCCGAGGAGTCTGTTGGGCATACACCTCCACCGCCACCGCCACCGCCACCCCCACCCCCGCCTCAGCCAAAACGATACATCGAGACTTTCACGAGCCAAAAACCCCCACAGTTTGATGGATGGGAGAGCCATCAATGGTAGAGACTTGGATACGCGCTCTCGAGCGTATATTCGAGTTTATGGAGAGCACCGATAAGGAACGACTTGCTTGTGTGAAATTTCAACTAACTGGGCCCGCCGATTTTTGGTGGGATACCAAGCTAAGGACCATGGACCCTGCACGCCGTGAAGCGCTGACATGGGAGGGATTCAAGGAGGAGTTGAACAATAAGTACGTCCCCATGAGTTATAAGCGAGCAAAAGTAGAGGAATTTCATACTCTCAAGCAAGGACGCATGACTGTGACAGAGTACGACCGGGCCCTTTGCGAATTGACCCGATATGCGCCTGAGTTAGTAGACACAGATGCGGAGATGGCGGAAAAATTTCGTGCTGGGCTCGGACACGATATAAGAGCAGCTGTGGCTAGCCGTAGAGGAATCACATACTCGGAGGTTTTGAGTTGCGCCTTAGACGTGGAAGAGGAGCTGCCCAAGGATAGTACGGTCGCGAAAACTACATCACCACCACCGCAGCAACAATATAATTTCAGAGACAAAAGGAAATGGGATGGTGATCAGATTCCATATGAAAATAAAAGGCAACAACATATCCAGACCGCTCCCAACCAGAGGGGTAATTTCCGACCAAGGATTCCTCCATGCACTATATGCTCTAGATACCACTGTGGAGAGTGTAGACTCAAGTTTGATGGATGCTACAACTGTGGTGGAAGTGGCCATTTCTCTAGAGATTGCCCAAGTAAGAATGTCGGAGAGGGTGCAAGACAAAACGACCACGGACCACGCCCACAACTGCAAGCAATTCAAGCTGCGCCGAGAGGAGACCCAACTCCAACCCTAGACCAACAGTAACATTGTGGCTACTAGGAGTACGCTTGAGAATTTGGAAGATAAGATGAAGAGTACTAGGAACCGTTTAATTTTATTTTTGCAAATTTCGGGACGAAATTTTTGTTAAGTTGGGTAGATTGTAACGCCCGCCTTTTTCCTTTCTTTTTGGGGTAATTTTTTTATCGTCCTTGTTTTGTTTCGACAATCAATGGGTATGTTTCATCAAAGGATCGGCAAATATTTTGAATCGCGTTGTTGGAATCTCGAGGAATGCTGTGGATTATGTCGTAGAGAAATTAGAAGTTACTTTCGCGAGTAGTTGGAATAACACCAAAGTACTAAAAACGAAATACTATGAATTTAATTAATTTTCTTCGCTGACAAGATAAAAGAGAAAGAAACTCAATGTTTAGGCCTATCACTTTTTATCTATCTTGTTATAGTCATTTTATTTCTTTTAGTATGGACCAATTTTAAGAAGCCCAAAAATCAATTATTTATTCCAAATCTACAGTCAACTAATTGGTCAAATATCTCCCTAACTTCTCCCACACGATTTCCCCATATCTCCATTCTCCCTTAAAATCACCAACCAAATACCCATTAAGTCCATACATATATCCTTCCCACAATATCATTCAATCATCCGCCGTTTCAAAATTTCAGTGCAGTTTTTCTTCCTTTGCAACAAAGGTAAAATCTTCCACTTTAATTCATTTTATACAAAGCTTTGGATATGGAATCCATGACACCATATTTTTCTTGTCATAGTTGAGAGGAAACCGAGCAGCCTGTGAATCCAATTTTTTTTCCTGCAATCTCAGTTTATTCTTTCGTGCTAAAGGTATACTCTTTTACATCAATTTCGTAGCATAATTGCACATTCACGGTAGCCACCGAATTGAAATTTTCTTGAAACTGTGTTTTATAGTTCTTGCTAAAGCCTGCATCTTTAATGCTATTAGATATTGTCTTTTTGTTTCCTCTATACTTCTACCTACACATTAATATTTAGAATCGAATAAATAGAGAAGTAAAGGGGGGGGGGAGGGTAGAGAAATCTTACCTGCGGGAATGGGCTGACAGAGACAGCAGCAATGCCCGACGGAGTGTTGGCCGTCTGGAATGGCAGCGGACAACGGCGGTGAAGGTGGGGCAACTCGGCAGTGGTGAACGGAGATAGAGACGAGAGTTGAGGGAGAGTTTGTTGCTGGGTGTTCTTGCTGTCAATTTGAATTATGCAGAGGGATGGCGTAAGAATATGAGACGGAAGGGAGAGATTAGAATGTTGAGACAGTAGGGTGCATATGGGAGTAGACTTGTTTTGGCGACGGAGTATATATATATATTTTATTTATAGTAGTTGACGGCAGGGAGTATGTATATTTGGTTTATTATTTGATTTTGTTCTTTCCTTTTGTATACATACCTGTAGGTGGGAGTATGTATTTTTATGTACTAATTCTGTTTCTTTTCTTTAGTTTAATAACGGTGTTGGGAAGGGAGAGTATTAACGTGTGATGTTGGGAGTATATTAAGTTACAGATTTTCTTTTATTCTTTAGTTTTGTTAAATGGGAGTGACCGATTAATTTTGGGTTGGTCTAAATTATATTAAGCTCTGGAACTTATGTGTTGGAAATTTATGTTTTTGGCCTATATTTTTCTAGTGATGACCGAGAGATTTAGTATATTGTGGACTTCTGTGTTTAATTGATGAATCGGTTTTAGCGAAGAATAATTTTGAGCACACACACATAGGATGCATGCTTTTCTTTAAGTAATATTTGGCAAAGTCTGATTTTAGCATATCATGTTATTTTAAAAAGGGTGAACTGTTGCACGATGTTGCGGTGAACAGAAAGTGATTGAGGATTTAAGGGAACGAGGTGGGCTTTCTTTTTAAATAAGGGCAATGCCCTAAGTATATTTTTATGTGAAAATGAATATTTGTCATGCCGTGTTTTGTTTTATCTATGGAACCTATCTGTTGTGGCTTTTGCCATCTATGGATAATCGAATTCGGGTCTGACTAGGGAGCGAGTCCCTACTCAGGATAGTGTACACCAATGGGGATCATGAGCCGTCTTTTGGGTCGGCCGGTCTAGTGACTTGGAATGTGGCCACATTCCTTGTCATCGATGGATCAGATATGGTAGACATCTATTAGAAAATGACTGTAGTCGAATTTTACAATGGAATAATTTTAGTGTCTCGGCATTTTTAAAGTTAAACCCCGAGGGCACTCAATGGTGGCATGATAAATACTTTTTATAAAAATGTTTTCGGCATGAGTCCACTGAGTGCATCAAGTACTCAGCCCTGCATTTCTTTTGAAAAATGTGCAGGTTGAGCTGTGACGAGCGCGGTGGGTGTTGAGCATAAAAGTGAAGAAGATAACAAATAAAAGATCTCGAATATATTATGTCTTCATACATAGTATTATTCCTCTCTCGAATGCTTCCGCTGAATGTTGTTTCTTTTATTCCAAGTATTGTTTAGATAATATTCGTTTCGAGTTGTTGATTGTTGAATTGATACTCTGATTTTATTCGAGCTATTCCATTTATGTTGATCTATGGTCGAGTTTCTTTGTTTCCTCCTTTCTTCCCCGTTTCTTTAACCCACCCCTAGACACGATTCACCGTGCTTTCTATCCTTAGAAAATGCGGGCGTGACAGGGGAGCAAATGGCCAGTATGACATGTATATATGTGTTATTTGAGTCAGTGCATGTTAGTATTTTTAAGGTTTGTTTAGGTCTAGGATTTTTGTGTTTTTATGAATGGGCTTAAAACTCAACTGCCTCAAACTGACGGTGGAGGGAATTGAGGGAGATAAGACAGGCTGGAAAACAGAAACCACCCCCCACAGTAGCTCCTAGTCAGTATAGATGATGCAAGTATGAAGGAAAAAACACATTCCTTAGGTCAGACATGCAAGCCCTCTTAAAAGGTGAGTTAGAAGCCCAAAGTGGAACTACTTTCCACTAAACAAAAAAAAAAAAAAAAAAAAAAAAAAAAAAAAAGAAGAGTGGCTACCACATGAGGTCTAGGGCAAGGTGACGGCGTGTAGCAAACCCTGAAGGCAGTAGGAAACCACCAAAAAAAAAAAAAAAAAAATCCTACCCTTAGAACCCCATTTTCTAACCTGATCTACACCCCGAAATAACCCATCAGCCACTAGGACTGTGTGTGTGCAATGCATAAGGCAAGGAAGCAACTACCCAGGAGGACATACAAAAAGAACCAGCTGAAGAAAAGAAAAAAAAGGGGGAGAAAATCGATCTGGAAAAATTCCAGATCCAAAAAAATATAAGAAGGTATAAGGGTGGCAAAGCCACAAAAAAGAAAATCGAAGAAAATGGTCGCAGATACTTGACCACAAAAAGAGAAGGGAGGAAGAAGAAATAAGGGTGGTGAAGCCACAAGGAAGCTACTGACCAGTTGAGAGCCAATGTCAGATTTTGTCCAGCCGAAGAAAAAGCCCTAGCCGAAGCCTAAATGCACACAGTTCTCCCACATCAAAATAAGTAGTTAGTTTTTGAACCTCAGAGCCTTAGGAACCACCACCCCAAACATTACAAGCTAATTGCCCCGTTACAAGCCCTAAAGACCTTCAGGAACTGCGCGTGAGATCTGAGTCCGAAACATCTGTGGTTAAGCATTGAGAGAAAACAGTCCTAACATCCCCTGCGAGGAATGAGTGACTGAGTGAATCCAGTGTTTGACCTAGAATTGGGTTATCCTGACAAGCGGATATACTGACTGGGAAGGAAAGGGGGAGCGGCAGAAGTTCAAGGCTGTCTAAGGCCGGATTGCACCTGATCCCAAGGGGGGGATGGTTGAAAATATAGCATGCTCTATGTGTTTGAGTTATTTTATATATGTTTATGTGTTGTGTCGTTATGTTTTTCTTTGCGTCAGAGTCTTGAGTCTAGGTTAGGTAGAGTCGGTCAGGGGGAGTAACCAGGCTCGAATTCGACTTATTTCTTTTTATTTGTCTTCATGCTTGAGGACAAGCACGTGGTAAGTGTGAGCAGTTTGATAAGTCTTATTCTAAGCCTTGGTTACTGGTCAGTATGTCGTGAAATGCATGTATTATCTCGCAAAACAGTTGCTCAAGTGTGCAGGATTAAGGGATCCAAGCCAGTAGGAGGCGACGCAAGTGAAAAGAGTGCTAGAAGGGTTGCAATACTGACCAGGATGCATGCCAGAGAAAAGGCTCGAGATGGAGAAGAAGGATAGCTGGGATGATCATTAACAAGGGCAGAAAAGTCAAATCGAGAAGGAAGTCTACCCTAAAAGCAAGGGCAAGCCTTCCTATAAAAGAAGCCACTTGGAGAGAGAAAAAGAGTTGGAAGTTCACAAAACACACTCGGGTCGTTCACTCCTCACACTTAGTATAATTCTCTCTAGAAGAACAATCTTTCAGAATTATCCAGTCTCTCGTTCCTCGCCACAGCTATGGTCACTTGACGTCCAAGAGTCTGCCGGAGAAATCATCGTTCTACCGTTCCAGCTAGTTTGTCGTAGTAGTATAGCAGTGTCACCGCCCGGAGAGGCAAAACAATCGTTATTTGCTTTCTAGTTTAATTTTTACCTGCTTTCTTCGTTAGATCTGTTGCAAACATTTATCTTTGTTGCCTTTTGAAGTACTTGGTGATGATCCAAACGTTTAAGTTATGAATTTTCTATTCCGAATGTCTCTTTGGTTTGAGTTTGCTTCATTCTGCCTAGGAAAGTTAGATTTAGTTATCGCTTTTAATTTTTAAGTGCGTGCATGTATTTTCTTTCGAGTAGGCTAGATCTGAAGTTGTTGATCAAAATTTGTAGTTATGTCTCAGTTTAAGTTTTCGTGCATGAGTTTCATGTTCTGCGCTGTGATCACCACCTTGCATGTTAGTCAGTAGAGGTAATCTGCAATTTCAGCTGTTCATCTTAAGTTAAGCATTTTTATTAATGGATCTTGAGTTAGAATTTATGTATTTGAGTTTAGTCATGGAGTTTGTGTTCATATGATCTCTGTTAATACTTGGTGAAGAAGAAAAAGTCAAAATCAACTTTTGCCTTGGACCACTTTTGTTTTTTAGTTACTTTTGCTTTTGTCTCCTACTTTTCAGTTGTACCTTCCAGACCTGTCAGAAAGCCAACCAGCCACCAGATATACCCTGTTGTCTAAGTTTCCTCTTTTAGTAACTTTTTACTTTTCACATGTCTGTGAGATACCTTGTTCCCTATTCTCACGAACACAACCACATGTCTGTCATTTTCACGCCTACTAGTCAGTAGAGCACCATCTTTATTTCTCGCCTAGGTAGAATCCCAACCCCAAAAGCGTGGTAGCTAACCAAAAACACCCAGGAATATCACCACAGTTATCCGAACGTGTCCATCCTTGTGGGATTCGACCCTTACCTCCACTATACTAACCAGTAGAAGTGGGTTGAGAAAATTTGTTTGATACCAGGTTCCGATTGTCGTGCCAACGACTCAGCTATGTCGGGAATCTTATCCTGATCAGTTATATACAATACCATTTTGTTTTTTCTGAAGTTTCTTAATGTGTGGCAGTTGCACATACTTTTCCCATACTAACTAATTAAAACCGAAACATCATATATGAAGCATATGCTTAACACCCCCCTACACGGCATCTGCATGCCGAATAGGTAATGTTACAAGTCAAGTATGGCAATTTAAAATTTTCATTTTCTGAACCATTCAAAACCAAATATTTAAATTATTATTTAATATTTACAATTACAACAGAAATAACTTAGTATAAAATTTAGTGCTAACATGCCACAACCAACAATTCAAAAATCTATCTCTAATAGAGCTTAGTGACCCACCAAGGATGCAGCACTGATCAGAAAGACATGAACAAACATCGACTGGTACTCTCCAATTCCAACTAACCTGTAGCACACTCAACACTTTAGCCAAAATTCTCTTCAAGTAATAATCATACAACTTAAAATTCTTACAATTCTTATTATTGTTTTATTTACCAATTATTATCACAACTATCATATTATCGTCGTCTTATTCCTTTTTAGTAGGAAGCACCTTTCTTATAACTAACACATTCCCGTACTCCAGTAATAGACAGTATTAATCGCTGAACATATCAATAGTTATCTACATTTACATAGCACCCAGTACGTGATAACCATATACCAACATACATCACATTCTAGTACATATAGCACATATACAGTTCAATCATATTTTCACATATCCAGACATATAGCCAAATATTTCGAATTACTTTTACCTCATTGGCAGTTTACTTATTCAGTAACCGAGCATATCAACATACACATACGAGCAGTGAAACCTTCACCCACGACATCAAACTCCAAACTACGTCCACAGAAAGTGCATGGTAATACGAATTCTTCACTCATGTCATAACCATTCTCAGCAAGTTCTCAGGTTTTCAATATTTATATCATAACATAATCCAATTTCATGTATAAGATATTAACCTATCACATTATAACAAATATTTCACATAAACTCATATATCACATATATCGTCATCTAATTTGATTGACACCATCACGAAATTTCACGCATAGCCCCTTTATGTGCTTAGTGACAGATTAGGGTACGCGGACCAGATCAGAAACAGAATTAGATGCAAAGCGGAATTTGTCCTCGAGAGGACTCTGCACAGACCACCCAGTTAGGGTGCAGACAGAGACAGAGATCACAGATACCAGATAAATCAGAGACAGAGACGATCCTCGCTTCGGTTATCCAGAAGACGAGTGATCGCAGATAATGCAGCGCTGCTGTCCTATGGCATGCCAATTGTACCCACAGAATACACTCAAGCACGGGGCATAAACACAAGCAAGTACACTCATTTTCATGAAAATTCTTAATTCCAATAATCTTTAATGTAACATATCAGCAACTTCTTTTGTTACCATATCATATCAATAACAATTCAAATTAACAGATTAAATTCCAATTCTGTCAATACCATCATAGATTCACATTTTTTCACGTCACAGGCAACATATACAAATCACATAATGTATCACTAAATAGCACACAATATTCTATATGCAATCAAGCAGACTTAATTCAAGATATTAAGACCTAATGTAGAATACACTACCTTATAACCCAATGCAAACGAGTAGAAGAATAGCATAAACCCATATTCTTCCCTTTTCCTAATTCATTGTCAAATAATGCAATAATTCACCATATATTCATAGTTTACTTATTAGTCTCTTATTCCATAATTAATTATAATTCATCGAGTTCATAATTCACATATTTACATATAATCACATAGAGCACATAAGGAAATTTAATTTTCACATAAAAGCACATAAGAGAATTAGGCCTTTTAAGTGTTGAGCATGCTACCTGGACTGCGTTTATATCCAAACCATTCCGATTGTCGTTTCTTCTTTCGCCGATCTTTTTTTTCCTATCCTATGCAAACATATGGGTTTAGCTACTTTATAGCATCATAACACACATAAGTTTATAAGGAAAGGATACTACTATAAACTAAACCCTTTCCTCTTTGCTTATTTAATATCCTAAATGTAAAGCAATTCCATGATTCATCATCTAACTTCTAATATATCACCTGCACTGGACTGATTTCTTGTTAACATGCTATACTCATTCAACAAGCTTTAGAGGCGTAACCCGATATTTTCATATACCCCAGGAAAGTCTAGTTTAAGAAGCAACAAGAAGAAAGTGAAAGTGAACCGCCCCAACGTACCATCCAAGTCTGGCTCCTAAAGGAGCCAGACCCAGAATTGAATTCCCCCAGTTGACCAAGTAAATTTTATATTTCAGTCATTTCATTTTTGTTTATTTTATATATATCCATGTTGCTTGTGCTGAGCATGTGTAATTGTTTTCTTGTGTGTTCTTGATACGATCATGGAGGTCGTGCGTCAAGGATTTCAGCTACAGCTGGATTCAACCGAAAACCGTCCTATTGAGATGATATCCGAAAGCTATGAAACTGCCACCATTGTCTTCGTCTTGGAAACGGCTTCGCGTGGGTATCTTGAACATCCCAATCGGAGTCCGAATGAGGGAGTTATGGCGGTTTTACGGAAGTCGCGGAGAGAAGGCCGGGAGCTTCGGGAAAAACGCCCGACCGGGCGTTTTGGGCCAACTTTATATTTTTGGACCCATAGTATAAATACCTCTTGATGTCATTTCTTTTCCTTAGGTTTTTGCTGAATTATATGCTTGAGAGCTTTGTTTCCTCTTGGAGAGGGTTTCTATCCAATTCCTAGATTTAGGTTGCTTGAATCCATCAATTGCTAGTTCAAGCATGGGATTTCCATCAATTGCTAGTTCAAGCATGGATCAAGTAGAGGTATGCTTTGAGGTTTGTGGTTCCCTTGAAGATCTAGCCATGGATGCATGTTAGTTATGTTGTAAGTGCCTTAGCTTGCTTCATCAATGACTATGTATCACAATTTCCACCCTATCCAATGTTATTTCCTTCTTGTTTATCTTAGCTTCCTTATTTCTTGTTGGGTTGCCCTTTATTGATAAAATAGAAAATCAATTCTCAAAAAAAAATACCTAGATCAAGCATCCAAATTGGGTAAATTCTTGGGAAATGGATCACAAAATACATGGATCCACATCATTTGGTATCTAGAGCCTAGTACCCACTAGGTGTTTGATCTTTTGTTGCTTTGGGTTGGGTTATTTTTCCTTTTGGTCTTTTGTTTTTGCTCTGTTTTGTTGGGATGATCGGATTGATCAATTGTACTTAGATTAAGCTGAAATTTGGTGTGTATGATCTATGTTATGTGACCTACGTACCTGCAAAATTTCATCAAAAAATTCCTTCGTTTGCCTAGTTAACCGTGGAGATTAACATCATTGCCCTGTTTTGGCATAGTTGGGGAAAACCATACAAAACATATCCAATCATCAAATCTGACTATATATGGCCATTTTTCCCTTGATCTAGACTTGTTTGGGAATCTATCCACCAAAATTCATCCAAATTGGGCGCGGGAATCAATACCAAAAAAAATCATAAAGATCAGCCAAATTTCAGCAAAAGTGTCACCCCTTGTTTGTTTTTCTTTGACTTGCATCTTGCTAATATGTGTTTATGGCTTTGTCTTCTTGATTTTGTTGACCAAGGAGTATACCTTGATTGATCCACCTCAAGCACTTAAATCTTGGAATTGGAGTTGTGAGTGTGAGTGAATCCACCTTTCTCACAATATTCTAAGCCTTTGTCGAGAGTTATTGGGGAGTGATTTGAGGGGGGTTTGGGACATCAAGGTTGAGTTCATCTTCTTAAATTCTACTTTCTTTTATTACTAACCTCTAGGACTAGTTCCTAGTGTTTGTTTGATTTGTAGGTACTTACTCTATGCCTCCTCGCACCCGGTCCAACAAAATGGCGGGGACAAGTGCGGAAGGGGAGGAAACAAGCATGACTCACCCTATACCCGATGGGGACCTTGTGAGCATGATGGCCCGAATGATGAAGGAATTCAAACAAGAGATGATGATCCAAATGGATGTGCGAGCAAAAGACTCCATTGCTCGATCAAAAGAATCCGAAGCCCGCATGCTTGCCGCCCAAAACACATTATTTGAGGAGTTCAACACCTTGAAGGGAGGCCGCACATCTAGGACTCCTACTTCTAGGGGTAACCATCTACCTAATGTTGCCCCGGAGGAGATGATGGAAGAAGTGGTGTATGAGGGATGGCAACGGGGGAATGATAGAAATAGAGTCAATCACATGGAGAATGATCGGTTTGGGGGAAGAAATGGTGCTCATGGCCATTTTAAAGGTGACTATGAATCAAGGTACCATGGAGATGGGCTTGATAGAGGATATAGTGGGAAACGAGCTCCCAAGTCTCATGGAGAGTGGCATTCTAAGAGGGTGAGAGATCATGTTAGCCATAACGGGTTTGAGAGGCCAATTGAAGAAGAAGTCTCATATAAAGCTCGATTGAGGCCTACCTACCCACATGGTGGTGTTGACACAAACCAAAGAGGTAACTCATCAAGTAATTTGACTACATCCTCTTCTTTCCATATCTCACATAAGTCTCTTGATGTATATGGAAATATCTCCTCTTCGATGAGCTTAATCCAAATTAGTAGAGAAAAAGAACGAGAGAGAGAGAAAAGGCTTGAGATTGAATGTGAGTCTAAAAAGCCAAGAGAGCGTGACAAAAGACAAGAGTGTGAGGTGCAAAAGTCAAGAGAGAGTGGTGGGGGTGAGAGAAAAGAAAAATATCAAATGAGAGAAAAACCACAAGCACAAGTGAGTAAAGGGTGCTTGTTAGATTCTAAGGTCAACCTTGGGTGGGCACCAAATGATCCTTTGCCTCTTGCCCTTGGTGAGGAAACTAAACCCTTACCCACTAACACTTCTTCTATGTCTTTTTGTGTTCATGAATTTGTAGGAAATTTAATTGAAGGCATGGAAGTGAGGCATCATGTTGTACATGGCTTGGAAACTACTCACCCGGAGAAGGAACAAGAGGAACGAGGGCAAGTGGATGAACTCCTTGCCCAAGGTTCAAGTGCACTATCCTTATCTCCTTGTGATGTTTCATTGAATGAGATTATATTAGAGAAGCCCCTTTGTGTTGATAAATTTGTTATTGATGTCTTGTGTAAAAAGTGGTCTCATGAGCTTGAAACTTTGAATGCTAAATCTACCTTTGCACCATATATTGATCCTTTCTTGGTAAAATCAAGCATTGAGAGACATGACATTTCTCTTGTGGCTTCTACCTTGAATGTTGGAGTGACTTCCTTGTATGCTAAGATGCCTAAGCTTTCATTTGTTGGTAATTTTGAGCTTCATGTGTATGTGGGTGAGGATAGTAAGACCAAGAAGAGTAACGTGGATAATGACTTTAGAACTTGGTGTTTGCTATGTCTTCATTGCAAAGTGGTTAAACCCTTCAATGGGATTGGAGTGTTCTATGGCCGTTTTGTGAAGGATTTTTCCACTCATATGTCTCTTGTTGATGGTGTTGTGATTAATGACATAAAATTGCATCGTTCTCATGTTTGTGGTATTATTTTAAAATTGTTGGAGCATTTGTGTGGGGGTAATTTGGAAACATTTCTCTTGATACTTGATGTTGCTTCTCATAAGTTCCCCATGCATGATGTTGTTCTTACTCTACATGTTGTGCATGAAGGTATATGGATGCATTGCTCATATATTTTTGATCATTTCTTGAAATTGTTGGGACAATTGAGTGAGATCCCTTGTAATAAACTTGGTTTGTTGGTTGAGACACTTTCTTGCAAACTTAATGTGAATTATCATAAACCTCCTCTATATCCTGACCTAGAGTTTGTCAATTTATGGAAGAGAACTTCTTATTTGAGCAAGAATGGTGTGTTAATGATTGAAAATGATTGTTCGTTGCATGAGCGTGAGAATAAGATTTTTGTGCTTAGGCCTCTCTTGATAACTTTCCATTTTGCACCATATGAGGACCCTTTCTTGTATATGCCTTGTCTTGATGAGAATGCCAAATCTTTTGTGAAGATGTTGAAGGACATGGGTATAGATAATGTGGAAATGTTTGAGGCAAAAAGAGTCAAATTGTGTGAAGCTTGTGTCTGGCATAATACTTGTTTTCATTGCATGACAATCAAGCCGTTTAGTGGGGTTGGTATCTTTTATTGTCATTTTGTCAAAGACTATGCATCACATGGTTTTGTTTGGGACTTCAATGTAAAAGATTGCCTGGGTATTTGTTTCAACATAGCTTATGTATTAGTTTTGAGCTTGTTAGAGTGTGTCCACCGTCGTGGTATGGTGACTTCTATTAGAGTCGTTAGTGGTCTTAATCTCTATCATCCTACATGGATATTTGATTTGATCTCGTGCTATTTTATAGGTGTACGGAATCCGGATTTGAGGGCAAATCCTTTCCAAGAAGGGGAGGATGATATGACCACGGGTGCTCGACGTCAAGGGTCCTCCCTTCGGCGTGAACCATGGGTTGATTGGGGCCCAAGGATGAAAGAGAAGACATGCCAAGGATCCAATAAAGCTAGAGGGCCTCCCGAGGATGCGAGGAATAGAGAAGGCTCGGATTTGAGGACAAATCCTTTCCAAGAAGGGGAGGATGATACGATCATGGAGGCCGTGCGTCAAGGATTTCAGCTACAGCTGGATTCAACCGAAAACCGTCCTATCGAGATGATATCCGAAAGCTATGAAACTGCCACCATTGTCTTTGTCTTGGAAACGGCTTCGCGTGGGTATCTTGCACATCCCAATCGGAGTCCGAATGAGGGAGTTATGGTGGTTTTACGGAAGTCGCGCAGAGAAGGCCGGGAGCTTCGGGAAAAACGCCCGACCGGGCGTTTTGTGGGCCAACTTTCTATTTTTGGACCCATAGTATAAATACCTCTTGATGTCATTTCTTTTCCTTAGGTTTTTGCTGAATTATATGCTTGAGAGCTTTGTTTCCTCTTGGAGAGGGTTTCTATCCAATTCCTAGATTTAGGTTGCTTGAATCCATCAATTGCTAGTTCAAGCATGGGATTTCCATCAATTGCTAGTTCAAGCATGGATCAAGTAGAGGTATGCTTTGAGGTTTGTGGTTCCCTTGAAGATCTAGCCATGGATGCATGTTAGTTATGTTGTAAGTGCCTTAGCTTGCTTCATCAATGACTATGTATCACAATTTCCACCCTATCCAATGTTATTTCCTTCTTGTTTATCTTAGCTTCCTTATTTCTTGTTGGGTTGCCCTTTATTGATAAAATAGAAAATCAATTCTCACAAAAAATACCTAGATCAAGCATCCAAATTGGGTAAATTCTTGGGAAATGGATCACAAAATACATGGATCCACATCAGTTCTCCCATTTAGCCCAATCTATGGTCTGAGTGTGAGAAGTTTATGTGTTCCTTCAGCATGTGTTTTCTCTGTGATAAGGTGGTTATCTCCCACTTAGCCCAATTCTTGGTCTAAGTGTGAAAAGTTTTTGTTTAGATTCCGTATGTTATTTCCTGTTTTATGTCTTTGTTTTCTCTCACTTAGCCCGTTGCTCGGTCTAAGTGTGAGAAGTTTTATTGTGTTTTTTTATTATGTGCACCAACTCCCTCATTTCCCCCCTTCACTAGGATAGCTTGGGAACAAGCTGGAGTGAAGTGGGAGGGGGTGGGAGAGTTAGTGCAGTGTGTGCTCAGCATGTGTTAGAGTCTCTAAGTCTAGGATTTAGTTTTCTTTTTAGGATCTATGTGTTAGCATGAACTGGTGATAATAATAAGGCAAGATTCTCTTAGTAAAAGTAATTGAGAATAGGATGCATGCAACTTTGAGACCTCTTTCTTTTAAAAGTTGAAATCGGTTGGAGGAGGCAAGAATGATAGAAGCTGCCTTAACTAACCTAATTGTGAAGCCCCACTACTGATGTAAGTTAAAAGTCTTAACATTGAGTGCTAACATGATAAAAGGGGTTGCTACCTGATGCTTAGAGAGAAGAATTTAGAAAGGAGATTAAAAAAAAAAGGTTTCATACCTAGAGGTATAAGCAGGACAAAGTCCAGAGGAGGAAAGAAAAAATAAATAAAAATAATCTAGAGGTATAAGCTGGACGAAGTCCAGGAAAAAGAGGCGAAGAAACAATTATCATTTGCTTTCCAGTTTACTTTTCGTACTTTCCGAGTCCTCGCTGTTCGAGGCTCGGCTCTGTTTCGTTATTGTCGTTGAATACTCCGTATTTTGGAATGGATGTCGCTACTTTTGTTTTGTTTACCTTATTGCTGTGTTGTGGGTTTGATTTACTGATTATTGTTGGTTGATTTGAGTTTGGAGTTGGATTGTGAGAAATTTGTTGTTGACTGGTTGAATCTACGTAAACTTGTGAGGATCGGTGATAAACATGGGATTTGGATGTTTTTAAGGCCTAGATTTGGCTCGTTTTAAATTTCAATCTTGCAAATTATGTTCTTAAATTGCATATATTATATATTTTCGTATTTTGATGTGTTTGTTGATAAATGATAGAAAAAGATAGAAAAAATGGTGCAAAAAGGCCAAGGTACACAGCCTCTGTTCGAGACCATCTGCCAACTAGTTTGAAGTCCAATCAGTGCTTAATACATAACATTCTCTTCATTTTCGAAAGATCTTCGCGTGGGTACCTTGAACATCTAAATCGGAGTTCTGTGGAGAAAGTTATGGCCATTTTACGAATGTTGCGCAGTGCAGTCAAAAGCTGGTGGAAATTTAGGCGGAAATTCACGGAAGAAAAGAAATTACTATATTGGGAAGCCAAATCTCTCCTATTTCTTGTAGGCCACGAAAATTATCAAAAATAAACTTTTTTCCATCCTATAAATACCTCTAACCTAATTCATAATCTTCATCTCAGAGCCTCCAATCCTCTCCATCCCTATACTTCTTCCATCCCATATTCCACATATTATTGTTCCATCTTCCATTGGAGCGGAACTCTGCAGATCCAGGCAAGAGAAGACTGAAGATTGCATAATTCAACCTTGGGTTTTGTGTTTTGTTTTGTTTTTCTTCATATCTAGTACTTTTTGTTGTTTTACTTGTCTATGAGTATTAAACATCTTTTGTAGAATTTTTGGTAACATGCTATGATTATAAGTTATTTATTCAATTGTTTTTCCTTGGTAGCTCTTGTAGTTATTTCGATTTCTCTTGTGCTTATACATTTGTTTGATTGGCCATCTTATGAATGCATGTGGATTTTACTACAAGAACTGAGAAGTGAGTAATCTAATTTGAAAGAGGAGAAATTGACGTCTTTGCCAATATAATCGAGAGATTTGAGCCTTTGAATGAAGCAAATTTATCTTAGGAGCTTTTAGGAGTTGTTGCCTTAGTTCTAGGAAGGACACTTCGGTTCTAGGTAGCAATCTACAAATTGTATGCTTCGAGAGAAGATATAATTTTACATCTGTGATAGCTTAGTAACTCTAGAAACCGTAATTCAAGGAAGTCTTTTGGATATTAGCTTTTTGATTGTGGTTCCTAAACTTCTACATTCTTCAGCATGTTTTATATATTATTTTTTATTTATTTTTTAATGTTTTTTTAGATATGTATTTATTTCTAGTTTAAAAATTCCAAACCCAAAAATCTCGTGTCTCTAAATAGTATATGATGCTTAGTATATGATAGACAGTTGCAATCTTATTCCATGTGTTCGATATCTCGGTACTGACCTTTAGCTATACTAGATCTACCTTGTATACTTGCAAGTATTTTTAGTGCTAATAAATAGTGCATCAATCGGAGATGGAAATGATGTTTGATTGTTGTGGATGGCTTGGATCCGGAGTGGATTAAGCGTCCCATGGATGGATCTACTGATTTCGCTTGATTTTGTTGTTTAAATTCTGCATTCTTGTTTGCCTCATCTAGTAGTCGCAGATCCGCATTAGTTTTACCTGTTCTTCGTTTCTATCGGTTTAATTTTGTTCACCTTGTTTCGATCTTCGTTTTGCTCTGTTTTTCACTGGTTGTTTCATGATAAAAGTTGGAGAAGTTGATGTCGCTGTTAGTTAGTCCTTAGGTTAGTTATTTTGCAGCTTTTCAGTCGTACTATGCCATTTTGGGGAATGGTCCCCACGTCTAAAGATCCAGTAATTGCCTTGCTTTATTCTGTTTATGCATGCTAAAGATCCCGTCTAGATCTAGCTGTTAAGATAAGTTCTTTAAATTCCAAAGTCTAGGATGTAAGTCTCAACCCCAAAAATTGCGTGGCAGCAGCCAAAAATAGTTTCCGGGTCTTTGAACATGTTTACTTACGCATCCATCTCTGTGGATTCGATCCCTACTTCCTTGTACTAATCTTTTAGCTAAAGCGGGTTGAGGGTTTTGAAGGGGGTTAAGGTAGTGATTGTGTGCCCAACGACAGATAGCTCAAGATTCTCTGAGTTCCTAGACCCAGCGTCTAGAGGATTTTCTGGATCGAGGGATTTTAATTTTGAACACTCTTTCGCTGACCATTAAACTCACAGCTCTTCAAATGGCGCCGTTGCGCTGGGGATGGATGGCGTAGTTTGTTTACGTGTTTGAGAATTTAGTGTATATAGTTTTAATTTCTGTTATTTGTTTTTCTTGACAGTTTATAAGCAAGGGCTCACGATTTGGGAACTGGAGTAACCCGTCTGGGTCGAGGGACGCTCAAGTCAGGTGGCAGGTTAAGGAATCAACATCCACAGTCACCACCAGATCAGGGTTTACGACAGTAGATCCATTTCCATTCGAATCAGAAAGTGAGAAGGAGTGGAACTCGTCACGAGAAGAGGACCCGAAGTCGTCTACAGAAACAGAGCACTCCGAAACCGAGGAGGAGGAAGACATAGATATAGCACACCTGGAGGATCCCGACCCGGAGATAGGTTCACTCACCGCGCATCTGGACAGTGAACCCGCCCATGCCATAGTCTCGAACCAGCGCCAGAGGACTATTGATATCAAGACAAATGTGTTGGGTGTTTTACCTACATTCTCTGGACGAAGGAATGAATGTCCTTACGAATTCCTAAACGAGTTTAGTAAGCTGTGAAGTATCCAAAAGCGACCCAACGATGCCACTGAGGAGGACTACCGCCTGCGTGCAGTCCCATTTACCCTTAAGGGGGAGGCTAATACTTGGCTGCTGAGGCTTCCACCAGACTCGATCAACACATGGAAGGATTTCAAACTGGAATTCCTGGACTATTTCTTCCCGTCCAACAAAACAAATGCCCTAAAGAAGGAGATTCAGGAATGCAAGCAGGATTACGATGAGTCCTTGAGTCAGTACTGGTCTCGTTTTAAGGGGCTGCTCGACGCCTACCCCAATCATAGGATGATGGAGGCTGAGACTTTTTACTTGTTCTATGAAGGAGCTAATCCTGAGTCGAAGGACTTAATGAATTCCTCGAGCGGTGGGAATTTTACAAAGAACAAGGCAAGTGAAGCACGTGAGATTTTGGGAAGGCTGATCGACGCAAAGAAGGCATACGACCACCCACGTATCATGAGGAGAGGTTCAGCTAACGCAATCAAGGAACAAGAAGGAGAAGGAGTTGGGGACATGATAGATCGGTTGGAGAAGGCACTTCTGAGTGCGATTAAGAAAAAGAATTCCCCGACCTCGCAGGAGAAAGAGAAACCGCCAGGTCCAGAGGAAAATCAACTCCAGCTCTGTTATGGTCCACCGTCCGATGGAGAGTTCCAAGCCCAGGTATATGCAGTGGGAAATTGGAATCAAAATAATCAGAATACAAGCTGGAATCAGTGGAGGATTAAGGAGGCACCATGGAGAGAACGCCACCATGGGGAAATAATCAGAATTTCCACACCAGAGGAACGCCACTGGAAATAATCAGAATTTCCAGCATACACACCAGGGAAATCAAGAGTCAGGGAGCCAGTTCGGCAACAATCAAGGAGGTTAGGGAAACAATCGCCCGAACTAGGGGAGTGGACCGAGCCACAATCAGGGGTCAAGTGCAAATCAATCGAACTATAAACCTTCGAGGAATCTGGATGATATGGTACATGACCTAGTCAGCTCTCAACAATACATGCAGAACAATATGCATACAAACAATGATGTGGTACACAAAATTGAAGATACACAACAGGAGCAGAAGTCTGCCATGGATATGTTGGCCAAGCAAATGTCGCAATTGGCCACGTCATTGAATGAGATGAGGGGACACGAGGGAAGGATACCAGCTTCAGTAAAACCACCTGATCTTGCAAATATTAGTCAGATAACTTTGAGGTCAGGACGGGGCTATGAAGGTCCGGTGATGAAAGAAGATGAGAGTACACCTCTTTTGACGAGCAAGGAAGGCAGGAAACTGACCCCTGACCTAGAGGATACTGAGATAAGGAATATCAGAGTGGAAGACGGTCTTCAAAAAGGGGACCTGGAGAAACCACTACCTCGAATGGCTGATCCATTTTTCTTAGACCAAGAGCCTGGAGTGGAGGTTGAGGAAGAAAGGAAAAAAGTCAGAGAATCGTCCGTCCCAGGTCCAGCAGGAACGTTGAAACGCATGAAGCCATTCCCTCATCGGGGGGGAAGCCAAAAAGAAGAAGGACGACACCGAAGACTTCATGGAGATTTTTGGCAAACTGGAGATCAACCTGCCCTTCCTACAAGCTTTGAAGCTTCCTATATTCAGTAAATTCATTAAGGAGTTCATAGCGGGAAAAACCAAGCCCGACGGGAAGATAGTAATTGGAGAAAATGTGTCGGTTGTGATACAGAAGAGGAGGATGCCATCAAAATGCACAGACCCAGGTATGTTCACTTTGCCCATTTCTCTGGGTGACATAAAAATTGAGCATGCGATGTGTGATCTAGGAGCCTCGATAAATGTGTTACCACTTTCGATATATAAGAAGTTGATAGAGGTAAGTCTGGTTGATACGAAAGTAGTAATTCAGTTAGCCGATAGAACATGCATTTCACCCGAAGGTGTGCTGGAGAATGTGATAGTAAAAGTGCATGATTTCCTGTACCCAGCTGATTTCCATGTAATAAAAATGAGTGATACTGAATCTGCTGAGTCTAGCGGAGTGCTTTCAGGAAGGCCATTCTTACGCACCGCTAAGACTATTATTGATGTGTTTGACGGTACTATATGCCTAGACTATCATAGAGAGAAATACACCTTTAACATTGATGAAGCTATGAAAAAACCATTGGATGTGGAAAATTTGCATGTTGTTGATGTTATTAACCCCCTGGTCCAGGAGTACCTTGAGATCGAATTAATGCAGGAACAGTTTAACAATTTGGAGCTGAGTCAGTCTGTTGACAAGGAGGTAGCAGGATGGTGTGAAACCCTATTAACTCGGAACCTGACAGACGAACAGATTAATGAAGCGATCATGGCATTTTGCAACCAACCACTGTCATTCGAGTCTACGGGGTCTATTCAAGTGAGGGGCCCAGACGAGGGAACTGACTTGGGTGAAATGGCAACAGGAGGTCTGGAGAAAAACCCCCTGCCCCAGGAAGCCATCACACCAAAGAAGGAGTTGAAGAAACTACCCGAGACCCTAAAGTATGCCTACCTTGGGGAAGATGAAACATTCCCAGTGATAATCAACAGCCACTTGACAGCGGAATAGGAGAATGATCTACTGGAAGTAATCCGGAGGAACAAAAAGGCCATAGGGTGGACGCTCTGCGACCTGGTGGGAATCAGCCCCGACCTTTGCATGCATCACATCCGACTGGAAGAGGGGGCAAAGGCGCGTAGAGACCCGCAGCGTAAGCTAAACCCAAACATGAGGGAAGAGGTTCTGAAGGAAGTTTTGAAGTTGCTATCCTTGGGGATTATTTACTCCATTCCAGACAGCGAATGGGTCAGCCCAGTTCACATGGTGCCAAAGAAGTTGGGAATGCAAGTTATTGAAAATGACAAGAATGAGTTGGTACCTACTAGATTGGTGACTGGATGGAGAATGTGCATTGATTACCGGAAGCTTAATGAAGCCACCAAAAAGGATCACTTTCCTTTACCTTTCATTGACCAGATGTTGGAAAGATTGGCTGGAAAGCAATATTTTTGCTTCCTAGACGGATACAGTGGATACTTCCAGATATATGTGGATCCTGAAGATCAGGAGAAGACAACCTTTACCTGCCCGTTTGGCACTTATGCGTATAGAAGAATGCCGTTTGGATTATGCAATGCACCGGGTACATTCCAGTGTTGTATGATGAGCATCTTCTCAGATCTGTTGGAGGTATGCATTGAAATTTTTATGGATGATTTCACGGTGTATGGGAATTCCTTCGATGCGTGCTTGGCCAATTTGGATCTGGTATTGAGAAGGTGTCAGGAGAAGAATTTAGTCCTAAACTTCGAGAAATGCCATTTTATAGTACCCGAAGGAATAGTCCTCGGTCATGTAGTCTCTGAGAGAGGGATTCAAGTGGATAAAGCCAAGGTGGATGTAATCTCGAAGCTGCCCTACCCCACGAATCAGAAGAAGGATAGAGGGTTCCTGGGTCATAAAGGCTTTTATAGGAGGTTCATCAAAGATTTCGCAAAAATTGTCCAACCGCTTACGCATCTCTTGCACAATGATGTGGAGTTTGATTTTGATGAAGGGTGTAAGAAGGCGTTCCAAATACTGAAGGATAGACTTGTTTTCCCCCCGATAATCCGCGCGCCAGACTGGAATTACCCCTTTGAAGTAATGTGCGATGCAAGTGATTTTCCAGTGGGAGCGGTCCTATGTCAGAGGATTGACGGGAAAAGCTATGTCATCTTTTATGCCTCGAAGATCCTCAACCAGGCTCAGAAGAACTATGATACCAGAGAAAAAGAAATGTTAGCAGTGGTATACTCATTCGAGAAATTTTGACCGTATCTATTAGGGTCGAAAGTAATAGTCTACACTGATCACGTTGTGATTAAGTATCTCCTGGCAAGAGGGAGTCTAAGCCAAGGTTGATTAGATGGTTGCTGTTGCTGCAAGAATTCGATTGGGAGGTAAAAGATAAGAAAGGGACGAAGAACAAAGTTGCAGATCATTTAAGCCGAATATTCCAAGGGGATACGGATGAAGCTATACCTGATGCCTTCCCCGAGGAACATCTTTATTATATATGGAAGTCTGCTAGACCTATTGACTGGGAAGCAGTGTTGACAGTAACAGGTCTAGGAACATCAGACAGGGGGAAGCGCCCGATGAAAGCATGGCCATGGTTTGCTGACTTGGCTAATTACTGTTGGGACTACCGCAGCGGAAGACACGGAAAACAAACAGGTCCCTAACGGATCTATTTAGGTGATTATGCATTCGACTCCAATTTCATGCAATAAACATAGATCTATAGATATAACATCAAATAAACACATAATCATGCAATTTGATGTAAATTCGATTGTTACCTCTTCTTGATCCATCATAGGATCGAAGTTGCTAGCTGCACCACCCGGAGATCCTTGGTTTATCGACCGTGAATCTTCCAACCTATTCCCTTGTCCTTGGTTATTCATCCGTGTGGGCGGATCTTGAACAACCAAAATAGTCTTGATGAGATCTAGGAGGAACACTACACCAAACTATCTATCTCGATTCAATTCTATGGATTTGAATGAACAAGACAAGATCAAACCAAAAACCCTAGCTCCCTATTTCTTGGAGGCTCGAAAATCGAGCCAAATGAGGGAGAGAGAGGCCACGCTAGTGGCGGCTAGGGTTAGGGTTGAGAGGTGTGACTTGTGGTATACTAGGGTTTCCACATCTTATCACTATTTATAATGGACTTGTTGAGCTAGGATGGGGATCCATGGAATGACTTAGATGTTGGGCTCACCCATTAGATAAATTTCTAATTAAATCAAATGACCCATGATTTAATATATTATCAATGGAATATTATTTTGTTCCACTAAAGAATAATATTGCACTCCCATATAAATCACCAAATTACAAATAACTTGGGTCTATTTTATTTTATAATATTTCCCGCGTTTAAGATTATCTTGATCCGTCAATTTAATTCTTTTGTCTACTATGTGACTAGAATTAAATTAATTCTCCAAAGAGTTTTTCTAGTTTGAAACTTTATTTATTATTCGTGGAATAAATTCCAACTGCGCAGTTTTCTGAATAATAAATTCCTTTTTCAAACACTTCTTGGGGATCACTCATTAGGGATTTAATCATACCACACTGGGTACGCGAATTCTATGAAATAATATTCCAATATATTCAATTACTACCACGCAAGATATCATGAACTTGAGTTACGTACAAACTCTCACATTGATAAGTCAAAGTGGCGTTTGATTGAATAAACAATATTGATATTAATATCATAGAGTAGAAAATACTAAACTTTCTGAAATATATTCTTACAGTAGATAGCAATAAAGAATACATTCCATATTAGATCCTTTCAGTGCTTTACCACACCGGTGTTACTAATCTCGTCTTAGGTAAGAGAGAATTATCACAAACACCGCAACCGTACCAATAGGTAGCCAAAGCCTATCTAGGATGTGAATACGTTTTTCTTCTTACTATATCTGGCCAAGTCCCCTATTGGAAAACTCATGAGAAGATTCATCGAATTTTCCTACTTGACCTTCTTAGTAAAAAGCCTTAGACTTGTTTATCATATTTCAATAATAAACCATTATATTATATTATTTATTCTCATAATTAGGTAAACAAGTGGACGTGGCGTTTCTCGTATACATGCACAAGCTGACTGTACAAAGGCATGTACGCTCGAAGCATCTTTTAGTATACAAACTCCAACAATTACTTAGTCACAGGAGAAATGTCAGGTTCCCAAGAAATTTCTCGGGCCCAGAAAATGAAGCTGAAGAGTGAAGCCAAATACTACTTCTGGGATGATCCCTACCTCTGGAGGATGTGCTCAGACCAGGTTATCCGACGATGCATCCCAGAGTGGGAACAGAAAGATGTCTTAAACCACTGCCATGCCTTAGCCTGTGGAGGTCATTTTGGACCTAGGAAAACTGCCAGGAAGGTTTTGGACAGTGGATTTTATTGGCCGACTCTGAACAAGGACTCTTTTGAATTGTGTCAAGTCTGTGAAAGATGTCAACTGACCGGGGGAATTTCTAGAAGAGATGAGATGCCGCAGAATCCAATAATAGTTTGTGAAATTTTCGATGTTTGGGGCATGGACTTTATGGGCCCTTTCCCATCTTCATATGGGAATACGTACATCTTGGTTGCAGTGGATTATGTATCCAAATGGATAGAAGCAAAGGCTACACCCACTTGTGAGTCAAAGGAGGTAGCTAAATTTCTGCGGACTAATTTTTTCAATTGGTATAGGGTGCCCAGAGCCATCATCTTGGACCAGGGAACGCACTTTTTTAACCGCACAATAGAAGCTTTTATGAGAAAATATGGTGTACATCATCGGCTATCTACACCATATCACCCCCAGTCGAATGGTCAAGCTGAAGTCTCGAACAGAGAAATCAAAAACATCTTGGAAAAGACGGTGAACACCACAAGGAAAGATTGGAGTAAGCACCTCGACAATGCTCTCTGGGCGTACAGGACTGCTTACAAAACACCGATCGGGATGTCACCGCATAGATTGGTGTTCGGGAAAATGTGCCATTTACCCGTGGAGGTGGAACATAAAGCTTACTGGGACATTAAAGATGAATATGAAGGCGTCGGCCTGTGAAGAAGAACGAAAGCTGCAGCTACAAGAATTGGAGGAGCTAAGACTGGAGGCATTCGACTCGGCCATGTGGTATAAAGAAAGAACCAAACTCTGGCATGGTAAGAACCTCCGGGTCAAGGAACTTCGAGTAGGGAAGAAAGTACTTCTTTTTCAATCGGCTGAAGCTAATGCCTGGTAAGTTGAAATCCAAGTGGATAGAGCCATACACGATCATTGGCCTTCGAGCAAATGGAGCAGTAGAGATTCAACGAAGCGCCCCAAACTCAGTTCCTTTCCTAGTCCATGGGCACAGAGTGAAGGTATACAGAGATAATGCAGATCTGCATGTGGTGGAAGAGACGCCACTACATGCATCTGCTATTATTTCTTAAAGTGGTCAGGCAAGTGGATATCCTCAATGAATTCCTAGGTCAGATAAAATGGGGAACGGAAGTTTATTTGTACACTGACCTAGGAAATCTTGAGGATACTCATTTGCTATGTAAATAGTTCAGTTGCTTTTTAACACAAGAAAATCCAAACAAATTAAAAAAATATTTAATCTTCCAAAAATATTTTCCGAAGCACCAAACTCCCTGGGGAAATTGTTTTGTCACTCATGATCTTTGACCCGAGAATTTGGTGTTTCATTTCTTTTGTTTTATGAGTTGCTAGGGGGAGGAAGAGTCTTGCAAATTGGAGGGAAGACGGTTGCTTTTGGAATTTCGCTTTTCGAGGAACGTACGGATGCTTACATCATATCGCAACCATTCGCCTGCCACTCTGAAAGGCCCAAAGACATTTTTCAAATCAGAAATCAACCGATCACTTCTCTCTCTACTCTCACAATTCTCTCTCTCTCAATAATTTCTCCCCAAAATTGTTTCAAACCCTAACCAAATCTACCCCAGAAATTGTGAGTTTTGCAGGTAACTATGAAGAAAGCACAGGATACCACCGTGAAGAAGGGAGACCCCATAGCCAAACTACCGTCCGGCGAGTCGTCCAGACAACCGCCGGCTCAACTGATTTTCTCAGCGCTCGATATACGCTCAGAATGGAACCCGATTTCTGTTCCAGACTCCTCTGCCGTCAAAAATCCCAAGGAGGAAGCATTCTTGAAAGAGGTGGAGGAGAAGTTCGGAAGTAAAGAGGAGGCCAAGAGACTTTTCTCCCGATTTTCGATGTTCCGTCAGCAATCGCAGGCAATTCCTGAAGAATCAGCGGCGCAACCACCGAGTTCAAACCTAGAGGATTCCAAAACCCTAGATCCGACACATGCAGAACATTGTAGAACAGGGAAATGGTGGCAGCGGAACCGGGGAGGAAAGCGTCAGTGGATTTGCGGATGAAATTGATAGGATGGCGGTGGATTACTCTTTGGATGGAGTCGCAAGGGAAGGTAACGCAACTGCTTTACAGTCGGTGGAGGGGGAAACCCCTGTGGTTATATTTGTGGAGGGGGAAACCCCTGTTTCTAAGAATGTGGAGGGAGAAACCCCGAGTTTGTATGTGGAGGGGGGAACCCCGTTTGATTTTGAGGGGGAAACCCCGACTTTGCTCGTTGAGGGGGAAACCCCAATTGTGTCTGAGGGAGAAATCCCTAACAAACCTGAGGAGGAGACTCCGAATAAATCTACGGGGGAAACCCCAATTATGTGTGCTGAGGGAGAAATCCCTAGGAATTCTGGAGGGGACGAGGTCCCCATTGTTGTTGTAGGACAGAGGCCCAGGGAGGACGGGCAGTTGGAAGTAGTAGATCTGGAGGAGGTGCCAGAGGACTCACCGGTAGATCTGCGGAAGTCAAGGAGAATAGCACGGAGAAGCATGCTAGATGAAATCGATGAAGGCAACCAGTCGAGGGAATCAGGGTTCCTGGCCCCAGGAGCAACGAGTGTGCAGGAGGGAGAAACTCCTGAGTCTGAGGAGGAAGTGGATGCCGCAGAAGAGCGTCGAATGGCCAAGGAGCGCGAGAGGAAAGGAAAGACAGCCATTACTCATCGGCCTAGGAAGTCACAGAGGCTCCTCTCAGTCAGGGAATCTCCTCGTGCGTTGCCCAAAGCTCCTAGACCTGGTAAAGCCGACAGTGAGACAGAGGAAGAGTCTGAAGAAGAAGAGGAGGTCCCCAACTATGAGCGAGAGGAGATCTGGACCACAAAGAAGCTCTTGGGAGCTACGGCTAAGTTCAACGACCCAAGGAGAACACAAACGCATAAGGATCGAAGTGCAGTAGGGAAACTGGCCAAATCGGGGAAGAGATATGACAGGGACTCTCTGAGGCAGATAGAATCCGAGGAAGAATTCCTTGGCCACATCAAGGGAATAGGCTTCGAGTGGCTCCTGAACCATAGCGAACAGGAGGT
Organism: Salvia hispanica; assembly: GCF_023119035.1. NCBI lineage: Eukaryota > Viridiplantae > Streptophyta > Magnoliopsida > Lamiales > Lamiaceae > Salvia > Salvia hispanica. The sequence continues at coordinate 33,206,665 of NC_062969.1, read as the reverse complement.
TCCAGTGGAAGCGGCCCGGGAATTTTTCTCCACTTTCCGATTCAAGGCAACTACCGATCCGGATGCGAACTCCATCTCCTTCCGTCTTTTCACCATCGAGCATACAATGAGTGTAAGGGAGTGGTCTCTTAGGATGGGGCTATTTACAAATCCTAAGGATGACGAGGGCATTTGGGATGATAGAGTATACGGCCCACCAAGAGACACCCCTGCATTTTCATCACAAACTGCCTGGGAATATTTGACACACGCTAGGAGTGGGACTTTCAAAACCAGCGTATCAAAAGGGATCCACATCACTGATCATCTCCTCCGTTTTGCCTAGAAATTCATTGGTTACAATCTGATGGGAACGGCCAGTTCCAGCATCACCACCACAGAGCTCTACTTTACATGGTGCATGTCTAAATGCATCAAAGTTCACCTTGGGTATTGGTTAGCCTAGGCCTGCCATCAGATGACTGCCAACCCTTCCCGCCACATGCACACCTGCCACATTCTAGGCGCCTACATAGAGCGCAACTTCGTTATGAAGAATGGGAAGACAGAGCCGAGTGTTACAATGTGCGAGCCCCTGGAGCTATTTAGCATGGAGTACTTTTTCAACAAGGAGCTCTTACACATGGAAGGGCAGGAGTTGTGCTTCTACAACATAGGGGCCAATGTGGACAAAGTAAAGCGTGAACCGGAGCTGGTGGAGGATGTGGTGACTGTGGACGTGGCAGAGCTACGGAAGGAGATGGCTGAGGTGAGAGAAGAAATTGGGGGAGTCAAGAAGGCGCTACAGGAGATTAAGGGGAGTCTGGATACCCTAGCTGGACGATCATCTGCCTAGAATGAAAAGATGACCGATGCGGTCAAGCTTATGAAGAGAATGGCAGAATGGTTGGGAGAGGTGCTTCCCTAGACCCAGCAGAAGCTGGACCCAGCAAAATGGTCCGGCAGCCCGGTCCGGGAAGTTCCTCCCAGCAGCAGCTTCCACCCCCCTCCAAGCCTTCGGTAGCCCCGCTTGTGTCTCCAGCCCTGGCGTCTATCTCTGTGAGAAAACCCCTGTCAAAACCCCCTGTAATGTCTGAAGAGGAAGTGTCGGTGTCGCCGGCGAAGAAGAAAGTGAAAGTGAACCGCCCCAACGTACCACCCAAGTCTGGCTCCCAAAGGAGCCAGACCCAGAATTGAATTCCCTCAGTTGACCAAGTAAATTTTATATTTCAGTCATTTCATTTTTTTTAATTTTATATATATCCATGTTGCTTGTGTTGAGCATGTGTAATTTTTTTCTTGTGTGTTCTCCCATTTAGCCCAATCTTTGGTCTAAGTGTGAGAAGTTTATGTGTTCCTTCAGCATGTGTTTTCTCTGTGATAAGGTGGTTATCTCCCACTTAGCCCAATTCTTGGTCTAAGTGTGAGAAGTTTTTGTTTAGATTCCGTATGTTATTTCCTGTTTTATGTCTTTGTTTTCTCCCACTTAGCCCGTTGCTCGGTCTAAGTGTGAGAAGTTTTATTGTGTTTTTTTTTATTATGTGCACCAACTCCCTCATTTCCCCCCTTCACTAGGATAGCTTGGGAACAAGCTGGAGTGAAGTGGGAGGGGGTGGGAGAGTTAGTGCAGTGTGTGCTCAGCATGTGTTAGAGTCTCTAAGTCTAGGAATTAGTTTTCTTTTTAGGATCTATGTGTTAGCATGAACTGGTGATAATAATAAGGCAAGATTCCCTTAGTAAAAGTAATTGAGAATAGGATGCATGCAACTTTGAGACCTCTTTCTTTTAAAAGTTGAAATCGGTTTGGAGGAGGCAAGAACGATAGAAGCTGCCTTAGCTGACCTAATTGTGAAGCCCCACTACTGATGTGAGTTAAAAGCCTTAACATTGAGTGCTAACATGATAAAAGGGGCTGCTACCTGATGCTTAGGGAGAAGAATTTAGAAAGGAGATAAAAAAAAAAAAAAAAGTTTCAAACCTGGAGGTATAAGCTGGACAAAGTCCAGAGGAGGAAAAGAGAAAAAAAAATAAAAAAAATAATCTGGAGGTATAAGCTGGACGAAGTCTAGGAAAAAAGAGAAAAAAATTAGGAAAGGAGGATAGAAGGAGAAAGTCTCAAAACCCGAAGCATCAGTGGCAGGAATTAACTAAGAGCGATCGATCCCAACATCCCTGGTGAGGAATGAGTGATCGAGCGAATCCAACAATTAGTAAGCTATAGGCCATCTGGACAAGCTGACAAACCGACTAGGTAGATAAAGGGAAGGGAAGGAATTGGAGTGTGTAGACTATTTGATTGACCTTAAGCTTGTGGGGACGACCGCTTAAAAATTTGAACTAGTTTATGCCTATGTGTTTTATTTTCTTAAGTGTTATTTTCTTTTCCTTTTTCTTTCGTATGTTAGTGTCTAGGTCTAGGAGTTTTCTTTGGTCAGGGAATAACCATGCATCGAAATGCGCCTTATTTCTCTCTTTTTTTTGTCTTTATACTTGAGGACAAGTATGGTTTAAGTGTGAGCAGTTTGATAAGGCTAATTTCATGCATTGGTTATGTGGTAAAATTCTGTGATTTCCTGGGTCTAACAAGGTTTTATAAGCCAGGTGTGTAGAGAAATCGCTAGCCTCAGGAAGAAGACGAAGATTGCCTGGGAGAAGAAGCTAACGGGAAAAATGAGCGAAAGAAGGAAGAGCTACTAGACTGAGGAGCATTAAATTGGAGGGTAAAATGGGGATCACAGAAGCAGTCTAGAAGCTCTATCCACTATAAATAAGAGCATGCGCTCAACATGAAGAGAACATGTTCCATCACTTTTTCGGCTCTTAGCTTAGTTTTACACTTCTCTACACACACTATCACGGAGAATTGGCACGGGGTTTCATGTTCTAGCTTGATTGTGGAGCAACACCATCTCTACAGAGGCGAAAAAATAATTATCATTTGCTTTCGAGTTTACTTTTCGTACTTTCCGAGTCCTCGTTGTTCGAGGCTCGGCTCTGTTTCGTTATTGTCGTTGAATACTTCGTATTTTGCAATGGATGTCGCTAACATGATAAAAGGGGTTGCTACCTGATGCTTAGGGAGAAGAATTTAGAAAGGAGATTAAAAAAAAAGGTTGCATACCTAGAGGTATAAGCAGGACAAAGTCCAGAGGAGGAAAGAAAAAATAAATAAAAATCATCTAGAGGTATAAGCTGGACGAAGTCCAGGAAAAAGAGGCGAAGAAACAATTATCATTTGCTTTCCAGTTTACTTTTCGTACTTTCCGAGTCCTCGTTGTTCGAGGCTCGGCTCTGTTTCGTTATTGTCGTTGAATACTTCGTATTTTGCAATGGATGTCGCTACTTTTGTTTCGTTTACCTTATTGTTGTGTTGTGGGTATGATTTGCTGATTATTGTTGGTTGATTTGAGTTTGGAGTTAGATTGTGAGAAATTTGTTGTTGATTGGTTGAATCTACGTAAACTTGTGAGGATCGGAGATGGAAATGATGTTTGAATGTTGTGGATGGTTTGGATCCGGAGTGGATTAAGCGTCCCATGGATGGATCTACTTATTTTCGCTTGATTTTGTTGCCTCGTCTAGTAGTCGTAGATCCGCATTAGTTTTACATGTTCTTCGTTTCTATCGGTTTAATTTCGTTCACCTTGTTTCGATCTTCGTTTTGCTCTGTTTTTCACTGGTTGTTTCATGATAAAAGTTGGAGAAGATGATGTCGTTGTTAGTTAGTCCTTAGGTTAGTTATTTTGCAGCTTTTCAGTCGTACTATGCCATTTTGGGGAATGGTCCCCACGTCTTATTCTTCCCAAGTCTAGGTTAGTTTAGGAAGTTGTTCGCTCGGTCCAGTAACTGTCTTGCTTAATTCTGGTTTATGCATGCTTTAAAGATCTCGTTTAGATCTAGCTGTTAGGATAAGTTCTTTAAATTCCCAAGTCTAGGAAGTAAGTCTCAACCCCAAAAATTGCGTGGCAGCAGCCAAAAATAGTTTCCGGGTCTTTGAACATGTTTACTTACGCTAAAGCAGGTTGAGGGTTTTGAAGGGTGGGTTAAGGTAGTGATTGTGTGTCCAACGACAGGTAGCTCAAGATTCTCTGAGTTCCTAGACCCAGCGTCTAGAGGATTTTCTAGATCGAGGGATTTTAATTTTGAACACTCTTTCGCTGACCATTAAACTCCCAGCTCTTCAATGTTCAATCCATTCAAACAAAGCTCAAACTATAATCAACGACACCCGAATGTTACGTAATCGTTAATTAATCGAACATAAATCCACATCTCACTCAAGTACCAAATGGACAGCCAATTTTTTTGACGCGAGAATAAGGTGTACGCGCATGGGGGGTGCCGAGAGGACCTCCTAGGGCGATAGGGGGGAGGATCCCCTCGCTGCCCGTTGCGCCTGCTTTTGGCCAACCAGGCGAGGGCGACGAGCAAAGGATGGAGGGGTCGGAAACTCCTCGGCATTCGGGGGAGGTCGTGGGATCCGCCGTTGCTGCCGCTGTATGTCGCCGGAATAGTTCAGCTTCTGCTTCTTCGGCCACCCAGCGTCGCACCCCGCCCGGAACTTCTCGGAGTCCGTCAGCACCAGATAGCATTCCCAGAAGGTGAACTCCTTCGATGTTGCTCTTGTACGAAATTAGAGAAAGAGAAAACTTGTTAAAACAAGTGGTGCAAATGAAAATGAAACTAAAATCGCGTATATATAGTTTTTCAAAAAAATTCAAAAAAATAAAACTAAAAATAGCGCTGGCCGATCGGCACGCCACAATGGCGGCCAGCGCATCAGTCAGCGGCCACAAATCAGTGTGCGCTCGGCTATTCTCTTGCCGAAAACGCGCTGGCCGATTCCAATGGTTCAGCTAGCCGACCAGCTAGCGACGCGAATCGGCTAGCCGGTGGGCTAGCCGCTATTGGAGATGCTCTTAGCCACTTGGCACCTTTATATTAAGCCATTTGTTATATAATTTCTCTAGAATTTTCTTTTTTTATCATTCTACTTAATTTTGCATCCATATGAACCCATATGTTTGGGAAAATAATTCGTTTCCTACTAAAGAAATAGGAAGAAAAATAGTTTAATTAATATGGGAAAACCAACATGCTCTTCTATAGTCAGTACTAAAGAGAAATTAATTCACATTTTTTCTTGCTTCTACCCACATTATACTTCAAATAATTAAGTTTAATAATACTTTAACTTTTATCAACATCAGGGACGGAAGCAGAAATATTAAGAAGTCGGTTCTGGAATTTAAAATAATACTCCATCCATTCTGCGGTAGTTGAGTCATTTACATTTCTGCACTCATTTTAGAAAAATAATAATAATTAAAGTGAAGAAAAAATAAACTAAGAGAAAGAATAATGTAGATAAGACTCTTTATCTACCTTATTCTGTCACCTACTTGACTCTCTCTTGAGTATCATTTTTGCAAAACGAGTGCAGAAAATGAAATGACTCAACTACCGCAGAACGAAGGGAGTAACAATAATAATTATTCATTTGTATAAATAATGTCTTACACTTTTTATGAAATGCTAGATAATGAACAAAAATTCAATAAATCTCCATTTTGAAAGTAATGATAAATTATAGTCACAAGTTACTACCTACATTTCTAACTTACTATTCCCAAAAATAGAATTAATAAACATCACAAATCATTATTATAATTACAAAAATGCAATCCTAAATTGAATAAATAAATAAAATATTCAGCTCTAATTTAGAATACCTAAATAATTGATTATTTAATCAAAGGGGAAGGCGCATTTGTATAGTTTTATTTAATGAAAAAATTGGATCGGTAAATTAGAATAACTAGAAGTACTGATCGAAAATGCTGACCAATGAATTGAATAGAATAAAATAGGAAAATTTATTGGATTGATTAGGTTGTACTGCTAACTGTCGTCTCTATAAGATTTGACATAATCTAGCTTTACTTTTTTGTAAGTTTTTCATGTTTCCCACTAAAACTTCTCCATTTCTCTTCTTCTTCATCGTGTATTTCCATTTCAATTTTTTCATAGACACATGCACACTTCACGGGCAACCATGGCGGAATACTGGTCCGGTGCCGGCCAAGCCCCCGCCGGAGCGGTGGCTTGGCCTACGCTAGGTCCGTCCCTGATCAACATCATTAATCATTTGAGCCTTTTTCGTTAATATATTGATCGCTGAACTTCGTTACACCTAAACCAGCAAATTCAATAACAATTGTTACATTCTTTATAATCTGACTCATATAATATTTTTCATAACTAATTCTAACTTCGGCGATTCTCACACCGAAAAATACTTTTTCATCCAGGGTAATTCCAGTAGCATTCACTCACTTAATCCGCGTCTAGTCTTTGAGGTTTCTAATTGGGTTTATGTTTGAATGGGCCTATGAAAGCGTCATGTCCATATTGTCGGAAATCCCCTTGGAACTCTGCGCCAATTTGTTCATCAAATACGCCGCCACATCTTCATTTTCCGGGCACGCGGTCTTTCTTGCACTATCCATTACCTGTTCTCGACTAAGATTCGAAGGTTTTTGAGGCGGAATTCGATTGTTTTGGATACAATTTTGCTAGGGTTTGCGATTAGGGATTTAGGAGTACTTTTTGGGGGCAAAAATGGCGCCAGGATTCGAAGTTGTTGGACTGCAAGGGAGTTGGTAATTGAAACTTTGGCGCCCATAGTTTAGCTTAAATGTAAAAATGAACCATCTTTCATAAACTATAAGAATTCTTAGAATGTGTTAGTAACTTTTATTGGTTTATATCATTCAAGTTTTTGGTATTCGTATTACTTGCTTCGATTCTAAGTGTTGGATAATGATTCATATTTGAGTGACATATTTTGTGATGATCTATTGACTTGCAATAGAATCGTGAGAGGAGGTTTACTTGTTAGAAGAGCTATACAAGTAAAACCAAACAAGAAAGACTGTGTGCCCGAAACACTTGTTCGAACATGCAAACAAACGAAATTGACGTAAAAACTTTAGATCTATCTAACTAGGCATAATGAAATCAAGCGCAACTGAAACACGAAATAAAACCAAAATAAACTTCATTGCATTCAAGAATAGAACCAAAAGATGTTTCAACTAAAGTAGTTAACTTAGACCAACTTCGAATGCAAGAATAGCAAGTACTTCAACTAGGAAATCACAAGATAAAGCGAGTAAAGATTGTTTTGGGCTCCGAAAAGCGATAGGACTGGAAAACTTCTAATTTACGGTGGCAACTGGTTGGAATAGAACGACGATTCCACATCCGGCAGGTCGCCGAAGGCTTTTCAAGTAAAATCCGGACTAAAGAGCGAGCTAGGAGAGTGATGGAGCTAGTATCCATAAATGTGTAACTTTTTTCTTCTTCATTTGATCTTCTATTTATAGGGTGGCCTACCTCAGACCCTAGGGCTTCTCTTCTTCTGAAATGACAATTCTGTCATTCCCAATAGTTGACCGTTTCTTAGCAATTTCCTTCCCTCTCCTGCTCAAGCACTGTGGCCTGCATCCTGGTCATTATTGCACCCATCTTGCGTCCTTTTTACTTGAATTTTCTTCAACCCCTTTCTTCCTGAATTTTATATCGTTACTGTATCAAAAGTTTTGGTGTACCAAATTACGGTATATCGAACTTTGGTATGGATAATATCGGGGTAGTTGCACCATATATACAAAATGTTTCAAGTATGTTTCAAATTAGTACAAAAAGTTTAAAATTAGCGTGCAACATACAAAAAGTTTAATTAGTGTTCAAGATTAGTACATTTCATCTATATTACTTTAACACCATTACTTTTCTTCTCGATTCCTTCCACCCCCTTCTCTCCAAGATTAGCCAGCCTGCAAGCGGCGTACAATCCCAGCAATGCAGTTTGCACAAAAGGGTAGGATTCCGGGATTCGTATCCAACGCAGGTGGCGGAGTGTGAGGAGAGCTGGGAGGTGTTTAGGAAGGTGCTGGGGATTGAGATGCTTATGGATCTGCTGGATAATGCGACCGGGTCGAGCTACCGAACGAAGGAGAACGCGGTAGCGGCACTGCTCAATCTTGTGCAGTGTGGAGGGGAGGAGGTGGCGAGGGATTAGAGGGGGAAGTTGGAGACCAGGGTGGTTGAGGGTATTTGCCATATTGTGCAAAGCGGGAGCGAGAAGGGAAAACCAAGGCTCTTGCCTTGTTGAAGATTCTCGATGCTTCTTATTGACCCTTTCATGATTGTCATTGTTTTTGTAGATAGTAATATATCTTATATTCTGAATTCAATTCGGGTTGAACATTCTTGTAAGATGGACTTCTTGTTCATTTGATCATTGTGAGTTGAAATTTGGATCTTTTTCTGCATGATGATCTTATATGACTATAGAGTTGACCGTTCATTCCGATTATCCTCCCAATTCGTCATTTTGATTGTATGATTATCCATTATAACTTGCGGGGATGAAGGAGAGGTGTGGGAAGGGAATGGGAGGGAATATAAGAGTTGGAAGAGATGGTGATGGTAGTGGGAGTTATGGAGGATATGATCTTGGATTTGCTTGAGATTGGGGGAAGGGCGGTGACACACAGTGGCAGTGGCAGTGGTAGTGGCAGTGGAGATAAGGGGGGGTGAAGTTGAGAAGAAAAGTTAACGGTGTTAACAATTTAGACGGAATGTACTAATTTTAAATACTAATTAAACTTTTTGTATGATATTCGTTAACTTTAAACTTTTTGTACTAATTTGAAACATTATTGAAACATTTTGTATGTATGGTGTAATTATCCTACCATTACTATATCGATATTTCGATATATTGTACTGAACTTCACATGTCGTATTGTACAGTATACCGAACTTCTATACACTATATTGTTATCTTGTAGTACCATTTCGCACAACTTTATACTGCCAAAAAATATAATTTCAAAACAGTAAAATAACATCAAAATACGTGACATCCCTAACCTGAAACATGCATCATTTTTGCATAATGTCATATTTTTATTTATCATTGCATATTTATCATTTTTGTGTAATTTGAGATTAAATTCGTCGACCTTTCGAAGTATAGGATCGAGGCATGCGAATTTTTCAGAATAAGGGATTTTTTTCTTTTTTTTATTATTTTTCCTTTCTTTTCTCTTATTATTTTTCTCCTAATATTTATCAATTGACTAAATTAGCCACTGAAATTCTAAAAAATAAACGACATAATTCTGGACAGAGGGATTCAAATTTCTGCGGCCTCTTCCCCCTCCTCTTTCCATTACTCAAAAACCGCCTCCGCCCTCCTCTAATGGTCCTCCTTTAGCTGCTCCATAAATTGAAATGTGGCTGAATACAAAAGAAAGTTTCACATGAAAATGATTCCACGATTAAAGGCAGTAATCAACCAATTAATGATTTAAATCATTGTGGAGATCAAATTCGTCGTTTCTGAAGGGATTTTAATTCGAGAAGTCAACCTTAATGCAAATATTTTTTTAAAAAAATCACTTTCCTATTCTTACTGGTGCAATTATTCAACTGATTACCATATATCATGGATCAGATTCATCTTCCTCACTCCCGCGGAGTGAGGGGAATGGTGGAGACCGGTCGGTAGTTAAAGGTAAAGAGGCAGCAGAAATTTTTAGTCCATCTCTAGCATAATTATTTTGATTTTTTTTGAATTTGGGTCCAAATTTAAAAAGGTAATATTGTCGATTGATAAAATATTAGAAGTAAAATAATAAGACAAAAGAAGAGAAAAAACATAAAAAAGTAAAATCCCTTATTTTGAAAAATTCACATGCCTTAATCCCATATTCCGAAAGGTCGAAAAATTTAATCCCAAATCACGAAATGTCAACGAATATATTCCTTTTTTTTGAAATCTCTCATTTTTATTGCTGAACGCAAACAAACACACTCAGTGTATGTAGACTAATCTATTTGGGGGTATCTGCAATGCAAGTAGTCGCATTGTTGATACTTTCTACTGTCTTCGACTCCTCTAATTTTCTAACCCTTCTAGTCTTAGTCCCCCCCGACCCCCACCCGTTCAATTACTTTTGTTTTGTCATTGAGAAACAAAGGTTTAGTCTTTTTATCTTCCAAATCACGTTTGACAATCTAATATCAACCACAAATGACACTCCACACTCCAAACTTAGGTAGCTTTCTCACACTAGAGTAATTCAAAATAAGTATCTGAAATAAATTAGTTTGCCCACCTTGCTTAATTACTTATCCCCTTCAAAATCACAATATTCTACCACAAATATTCTTAAGCATTGTGACATCTCAAAAGTTAAATGTACTCTTTGAAATCAATGAGCGGAGAATCAAAATACAGTTTATGGAAAAGAAAGGTTCTAAGATAAGTTTCTATAACACATTTATACTTGAGACATGAATGTCAAGTTAGTTAATGTTAGCTAATCGGATTGCCAATTCGTGCATGTTCATATCTAGTTGTTGTATTATGTCAAAAATTGTCCACACTGAGTATAAAGTCTAGCTTGACACACAACTAATGTTGTGACATTTTTGTAGTAACTAGTATTAACACCCGTGCTATGTACGGGAAAAGATTAATATATTTATGTATTAAAAAATATACTTCTCTCCTTGACTCTAATAGAAGCATTTCCTATTCGGCACAAAATTTCATACGCTTATATTTTGTGAGTTGAGTGGGTAAGGAATGAAGTAAGACACATGATAAATTAGAAATAATTATGTTTTCATTTCAGAAATGTACTTATTAATTAGAATAAGATATATCCAATTCATATACTAACACTTTATTAGATACATATAAAAAAAATGTTTCAAGAATTTAATTTAAGCGTATAAGAAAAAAAAGTAGAAAAAATTATATTTAATCACAAATTATAAATAATTGAAACAAATTATAAAATAAAATAATTGTGTACACATTTAAAAAAAATAGAGTAGGTAATCTTTCTAGATAAAGAAGATTGCCTATTCAACACAAATTTAAAATTTCATCCATCCCAACTAAGTTGTATAACTTCTTTAATTTTATTAATTTGTTAACTTTTGGAGTGATATAGTCAAACTTTGATTGAAAAAAAAAATCACACGTAGTTAATTCATTTTTTTTATGTATTTTAAATTTGTATAAAACTTATGTACTTTTAATAAATATTTGAGCTATTATGGCCATGTTTCGCTTTTGTGTTCATGTGTTTTGGTCGCTTCAAGAACAAACTCGGAGTTTTAACACTACCCGTATTAACACCTGTGCTATGCCAGGTCATATGATTTTCACTTAATGAATACAAATTTTAAATAATTCAACAGATACAAAATCTAATATCATTATGTACAGTTTAATAAATTGAACTTCCCCCTTCTCACTCTAAGTAAAGCATTTTCTATTCGGCAACAGAGTTGAGTGGTTAAAGAATAAAGTAAGATATACGATACAATAGAAATAATTATGTTTCCATTTTAGAAAATGTGTTAATTAGTATAAATCATATCCCATTTGTATAGTGATACCTTATTAGATATATATACTCCATCTAACCTTTAAAAATATGTGTACTTTTTATTTCGTCTATCCTATAAAAATATGGGCAAGTTGTCACGACTGCATTTTCTAAGGATAGAAAACACGGTTGATCGTGACTAGAGGAGGATTAAAGAAGCGGGGAAGAAAGGGGAAATAAACGAAACTCAACCAAAGCTCGAAATAATAGGGGCAATTCGAATAAAATCAGAGTCTCAACAGCTAACAACTCAAAGGAATACAATATCTCATCAATAAATGAACTCGAAAGAAACAACATTTAGCGGAAGCATTCGAGAGAAGAATCATATTATGTATGAAGACATAATATATTCGGAATATTTAAAAGCAAACACAAATCTTCACCAGCTCTCTCAACACCCACCGCGCTCGTCACAGCTCAACCTGCACATTTTTAAAAAGAATGCAGGGCTGAGTACTTGATGCACTCAGTGGACTCATGCCGAAAACATTTTACCAAAAAGTATTTATCATGCCACCATTGAGTGTCCTCGGGGTTCTAACTTTAAAAATGTCCGAGACACTAAAATCATTTCCATAGTAAAATTCGACTGATCAGTCATTTTCCCATAGATGTCTACCATATCTGATTCATTGATGACAAGGAATGTGGCCACATTCCAAGTCACTAGACCGGCCGACCCAAAAGACGGCTCACGATCCCCATTGGTGTACACTAGCTTGAGTAGGGACTCACTCCCTAGTCAGACCCGAATTCGATTATCCATAGATGGCAAAAGCCACATCAGATAGGTTCCATATATAAAACAAAACACGACATGACAAATATTCATTTTCATATAAAAATATACTTAGGGCATTACCCTTATTTAAAAAGAAAGCCCAAATCCTCACTTGTCAATCCTTTCCGTTCTCAAATAGCATGCAAAAATCGCCCTTTTTAAAAGAACATAATATGCAAAAATTAGACTTTAGGAAAATACATTCAATTAAACGAAGCATGCATCCTACGAGATGTTAAACCTTACCCTTCGATCTTAGTTAGAAGATTCTGATCCCTTCTCAAAAATAAATGCTCTTCTTCCCCAAAAAGAATCAACTATCTCTCTCTCGATTGTGTGCAACGACTTCCATCTCTCCCTCTTCCTCTCTTCTTCTCTCTCTCAGCAATTTGATCGTCGCAGTGCACTCTCCACAGCGCCGCTGATGGCGGCGCCGGTCACCGCTGCTGCCCCTGAAGCCTCGCCCGCGAGCTCCCGCCACCGCCGGCCTCTTGCCGACGCAGCTGCCAGCCTCTCCTCGATCCAAGCCCATTGTCATCCTCTCTCCGTCTTCGTTCTCTCTTTCTACCGTCATACATCGCCATCTTCCTTCCTCAGTTTTCAGTTTCTCTGTCGGTCAGAATGCAGCATCGTTGCTGTCACGATTTCCATCGCCGGCAGCCCGCGCTCCTTACTCTTTTCCTCGGTTATACGCAGCGCCGCTACTGTCAAAAAGCTGCCGGCGTCGTCACTGCCGGGTCAGCCACTGCACTCTCGAGAGTTTCATCAGCCCACTGCTTCTATCCATGCGAGCCGTCGCTGCCTTGGTGTAATTCTCCGTCATCGTAGCCGCTGTCCGTCATGAGCAGCCGTGACTGCTGTTGCTGACAATAGCCGCTGCTGCTGTCCGCTGCTGTTCGGCCCGTCGCTATCGCTCCGTCGGATCCACGCCGCCGTCCTCGCTGCTGGAACTTGCGCAACCTCCTTCTCAACACGGCAACACCCCCGCCCCATCTCTCTTTTCTAACTCTCTCGATGGTTTTCTTTAGGGTTTTTGAGAGAAAGATGTAACTTGTGAAATTGGTTTTGCCTGTGAACGTGGAGAGATATATATGTGGATGTCCACTCTTGAGATATGGCCGAGATTTACTCATATAGTTGGCATCAATTGTGATAACCGAAAAGGAAGTGCCGAAGGACTCTAAATTGGTGAAATAAAAAGCTGTTTTGGTTTCTCCATAATTTGGGCTTCAAAAAAATAAATAGATTGTGGTAGTAGAATAAGAATAATTGTTATAGGTCTAAAATGATATAATCCTTCTACCCACAAACGAAACAAAGGCAAAAGGTTTCAGGTACACAAACGATGTGAATACGAGAATAAATAAAAAGGTAAAAAAAGTCCGGGTGTTACACAAGTCCATTTATGAAAAGTTGTTTCCAACTAATTATTTATATGCATCAATTTATTTACAACTTATATCACTATAGCCTACAATTACAACTCACTAAACACTAATAATATTGTGGGGTCCACTGTCCAACAACACTACTTTAACTACTCTCCTCATCCTCTCTCTTACTATACAATCGTGTATTAATTCCCGTGTCATTTCAATTGTCCATACTTTTTATGAGACGGGAGGAGTATAAAAAATGTTTCAAATTTATACATGAGTACTACTCATTTAAGCACGTAAGAAAAAAAAAAGTTAGAAAAAATATAAATATGATCACAATAACATAGTACTCCTCCAACCCACCAATCGGCAAATCATTATACACAATTTTAATTACAATATGAGTGGAATATAATAAAATAAAACAAATGACAATAGAGAGATGTATGCATACTGATCTAAGAGAAACTTCACAATGTGGAATTTTGAATGGAACCACCAACGTCGGCTACACAAAAATAAATTAATATTAGTAGGATTGAAGAAAACGAAATATAATTAATCAATTTGTAATTTAAATAAGAAATATTAAAATTAATTTATAAATAATTCAAATATAGAACAGATCACCAATATCCCAAAAGGCTATAAATAAAAATAAATTGATAAATATTTAAAACAAATATACTAAAAATATTAAATCAATAACTTAATATATATTAATTGTATATTTAAATTTTTTTTATCATCAATACAATTTTATATTTTTAATTGAGTGAAAGTGAAAGATCGGGTACCATTTATGTAGTTCACTCTTTTTAATTAAAAAAATTAAAATAAATTTGAATTTAGTATAACTCCAACATTTTGAGTATATATTAAGATTATGAATTTTTTGAATCCATATAATTTAGTAAAGTAAATTCGTACACTGCAATCCAATTTTTGAACTCATAAATTAATAAATTAAATTAATGTCAGTAAAATAGTAAATCAAAATAAAACATGAGTTACCATAAACTAAACCCTACGGCCATGCTCGGTTGACGGGAAAGTAAAGTTGGAAAGGAAAATGATTCCTGGAAAAATGAATCCCGGGAATATGATTCCTAATACTTTACTTTCCAGTGTTTGGAAAATCTCAAGATTTTATATTCGATTTAAACACCAAACTAAAAATAAAATATTTATTATTTTTTATTTAAAGAAATAATAATATAAAATATTTAATAAATTATTAGTTACAAATGATAATAATTATATTATTATATTTATTATTACGATGGATAGTTTAAAATTTAAATATGGATCATCCATCATAATATATAATAATATAATTGTCACACCTCAACCCTTATGACTTATACACTTACTATAAATAAATTCAAAATTTAAAATAATCAATCCACACTCAAGTACATAAAATGCACATATTATATAATTTCAAAACCCAACACTTATCAATTCCATATTTCAAACCATTTTAAACTGAAGTGGAACCCTCTCACCACTCTATATACTACACATGTCACAATAATTGTCATTATAGTTACATGGAGAAGTGTAATAATAAATGATTATAATAATAAATATTATTATTATTATTATTAAATAAATTTTATAATTTAAATTTCACTACGATTTTATTGATTAATTATTAATTTATGAAATAATAGTAATAATTATTTATTATTATTATTATATCATTTATATTTTAATTATTTAATAAATTATTAATTATTATTATGTTAATAATAATTATATATAAATATTAATATAGTTATAATTATGATAAATTTAATTATAGTTATTTTTTATACTGAAATTAAGTATGATTTATAATTTTAAATTATTTTTAAAATATTGTATTTAAAAATAATAATAATAATAATAATAATATATTGCATTATATATGTAAGAATTCTAAAACTGGGAAAGAGAATACCTAAGAAAAGCTAGGATTCTGAATCCTGGAAAGTTGTACTACCTTTCCTTATTCCGGCATTCTGATTACTTTGCTAGTTTGATTAAAAACCAAAACATTAAAATGTAAGGAATCAAATTATTTTCCTTTACAGAATCCTGGCAACCAAACATGGCCATAAAAAAGCTCTTCTCTCCTAGTCACCACGCCGCCACGCTCCACCGCTCGCTTCGCTGGTTTCCTTCCAACCTGCTACCTCCTACCTCCATCTCCCAATCGGCGCCTCCACTCTCTCTCTCTCAATCAGCCGAACTCGCCATGCCTACGGCTCTGCTCGTCGCTCCACCACTTGCTTCGCCGGGTTCCTTCTATCCTGCTTCACCTTCCCCGACGTCTTGTATGCTCCGGCAGTTTTTTCTTTGGCAAGAAAATATTGTGCTTTTATTTTTTTCTTTTTAGGCACAGATCTGCCAGAATAGAGTTTATTGAGTTGAAGTATTGCGATTTGTTTTTGGGTTGGTATATATAGAGATTTTGTTTCTAGTTTGGAAGATTGTCCTTTAGGCCTTGTCTATACTCGAGATTGCAAGGCTGCTAGCTTTGGAAACAGGAAAGGCTTCTTGTTTGTTGTGTATTCACGGTCCCTTTTTAGCTACATGAATTTACCAAAGAACCATCTCACATGTACTCCCTCCGTTCCCCATTAGCAGTCACAGTTTGACCGGGCACGGGTTTTAAGAAATGTAAAGAAAAATTGGTTGAAAAAGTTAGTGGAATGTGGGGCCCACTTTTTTATATTGGTTTTATAATAAAATGTGAGTGAAGTGAGTTAGAATGGAACGTAGGACCTATTACCATTTATGGTAAAAATGAAATGTGACTCTTAATTGGGGACGGACCGAAATGGAAAAGTGTGACTCTTAATCGGGGACGGAGGGAGTATATGTTTTCCCACCTAAAAGGGCATCACAGTAATTTTAATCAACTCTCCCTTTTAGCCGTATAGGTATAGATTAACATCTCATGTTGTGACATTTTTGTAATTTTTAGAAATCTAAGGGGGCCAATTAGCACATTCCAAATCCCCCATCATACTACAATTTCCACTGGTGGCCATGGCTCCGAGAATTTGCAAATCTCAATGGTCGCCACTCTCTCTCTTCATCTCAATCGCTTCGCCTCTATCTGTCCACACTATTCCCCTCTCTTCTTCCTCAATAGGTCGCTCACTTGCTCGATTAGCCTGCCCTCTCACAACACCCGCGCCATATTCAGCCCTACTCACCGCAATCCACCTAGGTTCTTTTGTGTTTCAGCCTCTGCTTCTCAAGGTACAATCCCATTCCCTCAAAATCGGCATTTTGTCTGCTCAACGCATGTTTAGAACTTCAATTACGAAACTTATAGAGCTCTAATTGTGAAATGCAACTATTGTCTATTTAGAATTTAGTTCAGGTTTCACCTAATTCGGATACCAAAACATGTTCAAGGCATAGAATTGGTTTCCAAAGCAAGTCAAGCAGTAACTTCTTTAGAATATGATTTGATGGAACTTTTAGCGTATTATATTAGGTTAAGCTAGTATAAAACAAGTTCAACTCGCAGTCAAGCAGTAAATACTTTATGAGATATTATTCCCTTTATTTTGTATCCTACTCTGTAGTACTCCTTCAGCATTAATAGAGACGTTTCATTTTCTGCACTCGTTTAATATAGTTAAAGTGTATAAAGAGTAAAGTAAGAGAGAAAATAATGTAGACATGTTCTCTCTCTTACTTTATTCTTTCAACACTTTAACTATTTATTACTACCTCAGTCTCCAATAAGAGTAACATTTGGCCTGGGGCACGGATTTTAAGAAATGTAAAGAAAAATGGGTTGAATAAGTTAGTGGCATGTGGGTCCCACTTATATATAGGTTTTATAATAAAATGTGAGTGGAATAAGTTGGTGGAATGTGGGGCCTACTTACCATTTATGGTAAAAGAGAAATGTGTCTCTTATTGTGGGATGGAGGTAGAATTATTTTTTCCCAAAACGAGTGCAGAAAATTAAATGCCTCTATTAACATGGTATGGAGGGAGTATTTATCAAGATTGATATTGTAACTTGGTCTTCTATTTCTAGTGTTTTTTTTCTCACAGCTTTAGTAATATTTCATTCACAAACTAGGTTGATATTTTGATTCTCTTATCTAAACTTGGATGCAAATTTTATAGTCTGAGTTCAGATGTATTTGGGCAAAGTGCTGAAGAAGTATTTTTCTCTGTAATGTTATTTGCAGAATCGAATAATCACAGGGATGGATCAGATGAAATATATGAGGTGATTGTAGTTGGTGGTGGGCATGCAGGATGTGAAGCTGCACTTGCATCTGCTCGTCTAGGAGCAAAAACACTTCTTCTCACTCTGAACATTGACCGAATTGCATGGCAGGTTATTATCAAGTCCCACCGTTTTTCTGACTGTTGAATATTTATCATCACTTGTTTTTGAACTAATTCGTTGTATCATGTGCTGTCTGCCATTCAATTTTGACTATGTATTCTCAAATGTTAGCTTTGATATATATATTCCAGTTGAGTTCTTGAATTCAATTAGCATTTATTATTAGTATTCTGTTTTCAAGAAGTTATGTTGCTTATTATCCCAAAGTGATGTGTCTAAGAATAATGTGAGCCATCCACCCAATAATGCGACCGCTCACCCTAAACTCTGACCCATTCCCAACCCACTTACACAGAATTTAAGTATAATTTTGCAACTTTTTCAGCCTCTACTCTCACCCTACCACTCTGAAAAAATTATTTGTACCCTAGGCAATTTTTTTCGCTCTCATCATTTTGAAATGGTATATTAGGGGAAGGTTTTCTCATCATTGTTGGACAAAAGTTTTATTATGTGTTAGGTCAACTAATGTCAGGTGTAGTTGTGAGGGATACAAACTTCAAAGGTTGTATTTGTCATTTTCAAAGAAGATGAGAAGTCTTGCACTCAAGACTTTGATAATTATTTATTGTTAAAACAAGAATAAACATGGGACAGCAAAGATTTTTCATTTGTTCACCTGATGTTACTGATGAGTGACATCTTTGAGCCAGTAGTAAGCCTGAGATATGCAGCTCCTGCAGAGCAGTCAGCGGTATTTATATTTATAAATAGAGGCACATTAAGATACTTCTTAGGCGTCTGGATTGCATTAACAATACTGTCCATGCACATTGCATGTAGCTCTAAAACTATTTATGGTTACCAAAAAAATGAGAAAAAAACATTGTTAAGGTCAAACAGGTTTATTTTAACAATGCAGCGCTATTGGGTGCAATGGTAAGACTAAGTATAGTTGAATACAGCCCTGATATTAAGGTCAAACATGTAAATAAACGACGCTATTGGGTGCAATGGTAAATAAACATATCATTGTTCATGGTATCTTTTTGAGGGAAAATGATCTTATATTTGCTTGAGATTCACATTATTTTTGCCCTAAGTTGAGTTGAATACAGCCCTGCAATCCAGCTGTTGGTGGACCTGCAAAGTCTCAACTTGTACATGAAGTGCACTTGGTGGTGAAATGGGAAAAGTAGCAGATAGGTAAACAATTGGACCTTTAATATTAGTATTGTTTTAACATTAAATTGACCATGATCATTGTGTGATGCTCTTGTTGTACGTGATGTTCAAGTAGAATACAAAACGTGTGTGCGTGTGTTGGTAGTTAGCCTAGTGATAGAGTAGTTAATGCCTAAGGCCAAAGGTCTCGGGTTCGAGTCCACCGTGACGTTTCCTTTAAATTTATGTTCATTTAACAATTAAAAAAGAATACCAAACGTAAAATGCATATCAGTTGATTGGCATGGCGTTCTTCCACTTCCTTTTAGCTATGCCATCCTATTTTGGTTTATGAAGATCGGTGTGAATTGTTTTCTTCTGATTAGTTTGTAAGGGAAATGACTTCCTAATTAGTGTATTATGTTTCATAATTCTTTCGCATTTGGTAATTGTCAAATCCACTTGGAGGAAGGCTGGAAGGAAGCCAATAGTTATGTTTTCAAATGCTGAAGTTTCTATTATACTGAAATGAATGCCTGGCATTGAATGAGGAATAAAAGGCCTCCGTGTGAAGTTATGAACTTTCTTGATCAGAAATATTTAACAGACTAGTCAATGAGAGAAAATAAATGAGTACTTAGAGCACTGAGGTGTGATTGAGTAGGCATGCTTTATCTGGTTAGTGCCACAACATCATGCACTGAACTAATTGGACATAAGATATGCCTGACTGATGTAATGAGTAATGAATAAGTTTCTTCAATATGATGAGTTGATGACAATAAGAAGATATCAAAAGAAATAAGATTTAATACAGGGTGTTCCTATTTCACATGTGTGTTTCTGTTTGGTAGACAATGCTCCCTATCTCGTTTGCAGCTTGTTTATTATATGTAAATGAGTGGATATGATGTCTATATTTCAGGTGTTACTTGCAAAAGCGTATATTGAATCTCTCAAAGGGTCCTGCTGTCAGAGCATTACGTGCTCAAACTGATAAACGGGAATATGCTTTTGAAATGAAGAAGATTGTGGAAAGGCAAGTTCATCCATCCTTCCATGATGAGAGATATAAATGAAGTGCACTTATGAGTAAACTTGACTTATTTCATCTGTGGTTCACTAATTGCGCTGTAGTAGATATTGCTTCGTCTGTATGTCATTTACGTTGAAATTTTTGCTGAAGAATTATTATAATGCTGTAATATAAGGGTAGAGCTTCGTGTTTGATCTGAGATGTCACTGTTATTTGTTGCTTTCATTTTCTAACTATCGGTTCATATGCTCAGTACTCCTCACCTTTCCATTAGAGAAGCAATGGTGACGGATGTATTGGTAGGGAAGAATGACAGCGTAGAAGGCGTTCAGACATTCTTTGGCATGAAGTTTTATGCACCTTCAGTTGTTCTCACTACTGGCACCTTCATGAGTGGGAAAATCTGGGTTGGCAGAACTTCTATGCCTGCAGGAAGAGCTGGGGAATCAGCTTCACATGGCCTTACAGAAAATCTACAGAAGCTTGGATTTGAGACAGACCTGTTAAAAACTGGAACACCTGCACGGGTAGATTCTCGCACAGTGGATTTCTCCGGAATGGAGCCTCAACATGGAGATGAAGAGGTTATGCAACTAAATTTCATATATAGGTTCAATAGTTCAATGGGATGTAGCTTCTACTGTTTATTTGGTAAACTGTTTACATTTTATGGCCAATGCGACGTGGGTTCGTATCTAAACTTGTATACCTTTACACTATAATGCAGTTGGCTTAAGAAAAAGACAGCAACTGCAGAAGACAGATGTAGGCAGTTGGGTTATTTAAATATCTTAGTTCGTTCATATATTCCTAATTTTGGACCACTGATGTTATATATTGACAAATCTTCCTAGTGTCTTATCTCTAGTTTTATTAATAATGGATTGATATTCAAAATTCTGGTTGCATGTTAGGGTTGAATCACCTTCAGGTCTTGTTTACCTGATATTACCGTACGTAACTTAGGTTGGCCCCAGACTTCATGGCCACCCAGCTTAATTCTCATGTTGTTAAGTCCAATGCCTAAAAAGTTCAGCTTTTTTTTCATATTTTAAAATTAAGCTATAACTATGTAATGGTGAATATGGCAATTGTCTGTATGACTCAGCAGTTGAATTTGGACCAAAAATGATAACTCTAACCACAATGTCATAATAGCTGTTTGTTATATTCTGTCTCTGACTCTCTGTTGGTTTGAGCTTAATTATCAGCTAAAGCTTCCAGAATCTTATTGGGTGGCTGTGCTCGTAATAGATACTTTAGGTATTTAAAACTCTTTTTAATGATCAACAGGTAAGCTGGTTTAGCTTTGATCCTGATTACCATATTGAAAGGGAACAGATGTGCTGCTATCTGACACGTACTACAAAGGAAACTCATCAATTAATAAAAGATAACTTGCATGAGACCCCAACCTATGGAGGATGGGTGGAAGCTAAGGGACCTCGATACTGCCCCTCTATTGAAGACAAGGTGAGGATGATGTAGATACCTTTAGATAGATGTATCTCTGCTTCTTTTCTTTGCCATTCAGAAATTGTGTGCATGCCAGTTATAGATAAATGTGATACAGAATGCATGAACCTGCTTATTAGATTTCTTTCATATTGTATCTATATTTTCCTTAAGTTGTTGTGTAACATCTTTCTAGATTGTCAGATTTCAGGACAAGGAGTCTCACCAAATATTTCTTGAACCAGAGGGTCGGACAGTGCCTGAACTGTATGTACAGGTTATTAGGTTCCAATTCTTCGTTTTTTTACATACAAGTATATGGGCTTCTTAAACTTCTTAAGAAAGGTAAGCAGTAATGTATAGAGACATATAGAAGACAAGAATATGCTGTATATTCATTATTCAGAATGCGAGTCTCCCATATAATAGGGAGTGGAGAGATAGATTTTCATCTAGGTTAAATCTATTCCTCAAATAACAATTAGGAAATCCTAGATATACTAATGAACTGTAGGAACCAATATATATGATAATGGTTTTCTTTTTTAAGATAAGAATAATGACAGGATCTACTATCGCTTTTTGCATGTCCTTGGAAATTTATAGTAGGTACAAAATCTCCCACTTTGTGACCTATATTTGCCATTATGAACGCCAATCGTAAAGAATATTTCTATTGGAACATCTTTCAGAGAGATGATCCACTAATCGACGGAAGAATAAGTAATTTGACTCATTCACATCCAGATCATGGATGCATGGAATCCATACTTTTGCAAATCTGAATTGAAGGATGGTATAGAATTGGTCTGTTTTCATCATTATATCCATAGTTAGTGCGTTCATCATGAGCAGTTCCAGCTCCATATCAAGGTCACAATCAATAATTCAATATTGTCACTACTCAGTAGCATTAAACTATATCGACAAGTATTGATAAAATGCTAATAGATATGCGTGAGAAAATGATAATGTACCTAGGAACTACTCACGCTTTTGTTTTTGCTATTTCTGCAACTTTTTGCTGAACCTGTTTTTTGTTTAGAACACTTGTCTATCTTATCTTGAAAACTGTTCAATGCTGAGGCCTGCTTACGCTGTGGAGTATGATTACTTGCCAGCACATCAGTGTTTTAGGTCCCTCATGACAAAAAAAATTGAAGGACTATTTTTCTCGGGCCAAATAAATGTTACAACTGGCTACGAAGAAGCTGCTGCGCAGGTATTTTACAATTAATACGATGTTGATGTGCCTGTTCGCCATCTATAAAGGATTATATAATTTTCAGTACCTTATCTGACAGGGCATCATTTCCGGAATAAATGCTGCGAGACATTCAGATGGTAAATCTTTAATTGTCCTGGAGAGAGAAAGCAGTTATATAGGAACTTTGATTGACGATTTGGTGACGAAGGACCTCCGGGAACCGTATCGGGTGTTGACAATCCCGTCCACTATCATTTTCTACAGACCACCTCCTTACAAAGAATGAAAATGAATTTATAAGGATGATAATCCCTAAGAACCAGCTTGAGCTCAATATATCAAGCCCTCTATCGTGTAATTAATCTTTCTCATTCATTAGTCATTAACTAACTACCGGAAATAGATTGTTGATTATATAGCCATGCTTCTTCTCCTAACTGAACAACAATCAGTTACTCTAGCTTCAACTGGTCTCTCATTTGCATTCACATCTTTGGGAGAGTGGTATTTGCATGGCTAGCTCCGACACTAATTTTTACTGTTGAATAGTGGCGTATATTTATTATTTACTTGATTGTTTGAACTATTTATTATTTATTTTTTTGCTACAAATTTTCAGCCGCTCTGAACATCGCTTGCTGTTGCGATCTGATAATGCTGATAGCCGCCTCACACCCCTTGGACGAGATATTGGTTTGATAGATGATGTGCGTTGGAAGATCTACCAGGACAAGCAGGCTCGAATCTTGGAAGAGAAAAATCGACTCAAGACAGTCAGAGTTTCAGGTTGGTCTTTATGCTTTTATTCCCGAGTATCCACAGACATTGTATGATGATTGTAAAGTTGATACCTTGTCGAAAAATAGATAAAAGAAGGTCCTTCATCTCTTGACAATGGCTTGTTTATGCACACACCATTATGTAGAGATCTCTCTATCCACAACTCTACATACTTTGTTGTCATTCATGAATCATGATCAATATTTGTTTTGCTGATTGTCTTGAAATTTATACGTGGTTGGAATCTATAGGAGAGGACATTCCGAGAAGCCATAAACAACTTGCTAGATGCAAAACCACCAGTTCTTGGAATTAATCCTTTCACAACTTACAAACTCAAACACCTCAGCCAAGAATCTTCCGTTGCATAACTTCTGAATGTTTAAGTAGTAGAAAATTTTGAATTTTGCTAATATTTGTGGAGGGAATGATGACAAATAGTATTTTTAAATTAACTTAAAGGTTATATTCTGTAAAATTGGCATGGTGACTATAAATACTGTACCCTTTATGTGTGCTTTCAGGCGGAGATCTTGCTGCTGAAAGTCACGGAGGTTTCTTCTCAGCCTGTGAAGGAATCATCTACACTGGAAAGCCTCCTTAAGAAGCCCCACGTACAATACAAATTGTTTGACAAGCATGGATATGGAAATGCTCTATTATCTAGGATGGAAAAGGAATGCGTAGAGATAGATATTAAGTACGAAGGCAACAAACCCAACTGCGGCAGGTAGAAAACTGAAGCATGATAAATTATATTTTAACACTTAGCGAGCTTGTTTCTCTCTATATTGTCTTTCCAGGAGATCTTTTATAGTCTATATATATATGATTTCACTGAATTAGAAAATCTGATTTTCTTTTGTTAATTGACTTTGTAGATGGCTCAACAACAGCACAGACGCCTCCCTGAGGACCTTGACTATCATGATATGACAACTTTGTCACATGAAGCACGTGAGAAACTGTCGAAGGTATTTTCCTTATTGATTGTAGTTATGCTATTTCTACTTACAAATTAATAGTTCACATTTTCCCCCTGTTCTTCAAGGCACAGACAAATAGGCAATGAACAGCATATGCATAAATGGCTTTTTTGCTTTTTCCTTAATGGTTTTGGGTAGGATATATATTGATGCTCAATTAAATTGCTTCCTCGATACCACGTAACTAGAATTTTGCACGTCCAAGATTGTTACGATTACAGATTAGATGAAACCAACAATAGAAGTGTGAATGGTTGTTTGTTTTACCACCAGATGACTTGTTCCTTCCCCTCCGAATAAAGGATAAACTAGTTGGTCAGCTATCAATTCTGGAAGGTGAGGCCGCAAACAATTGGGCAGGCTAGTAGAGTAGGTGGAGTAAGCCCTGCTGACATCACTGCACTTCTAATAATCCTAGAATCAAACCGGAGGAAGGCTCAGGAACGAACGCAACATCAAATAATCACCTCTACTCTGGCTGGCGAGAAGCAAGAAATGTCGGAGGCACACTAAACTATTCAATGTTAAAATCATAGTATCTTGTAAATGACAAGTCTGGTTTTGATCGGGTAAAAGTAATTCTTGAAGAGCTTTTGCACCTCTGCCTCTGTGCATTTTCATGAGGCCATATTATTTGTATAGTGGTAACGTTTATTTTCTTTGTCACTACATATATTATTTATCGTTTATTTGTTAAAATATGGGATCTTTATTGCCAAGTCCAAAATTTCGAAATCAAAGTGTCAAATCAATCTTATGATTCTATGCATCTATCTATACATCTATCTATAAATATATAAAAGGCGAGTTTTAGACATAATTTTGAATATTCATAAATTTTTGGCATACTTTTAAATATTTATTAATTATGAAGGAGTATTAGATAATTTCTTCTTGAACGTTACTAATATGGATGAAAGTTATGTAACCTCCGCCATCCACAATTGATAATAAAGTTTCAATTTTTAATGCAGTCAAGTAATTGAAAAGTTATGTAAAATAAATCGTGAGATGGTACTTGAAATTGCTCTCATTTTCTTTCACAAAAATATTATACACATAATTAATACAGTAAATAATTGAATGCTCAATAATTATTATGCATTTAGTGCCCAAAATTGGTGTAAAGTGTGCGTTACTTGAGGTACAATGAGGCTATCATATAAATTTTAAATTTAATAGTATTAACCTATTTGTCCGATTTGTCGATTTTAATATTAGGGAAGTTATAAGGATTATAAATTTAAATTGTTAGTGGAGAAAGTGAAAGTTTTTGAAAGAGTCTCCTATAATTCTATTTTTTGGACTATAAATATAGGAGATTTGATAGCTTATATAATCCACTCATTCGCTACCTGTTTTTCCATTCCTCTCTATATGATTATTTTCCCTTTGTGTATTACTATTGAATTTTATTTTGAGCCATCATTTCGCTCTCTCAGCTGTTTTGTGGTTGGAGATTTTTTTTTCTCTTTAGTTTACTGATCTCTAT
The DNA here is from genome assembly GCF_023119035.1 of Salvia hispanica. Classification (NCBI taxonomy): domain Eukaryota; kingdom Viridiplantae; phylum Streptophyta; class Magnoliopsida; order Lamiales; family Lamiaceae; genus Salvia; species Salvia hispanica. The sequence continues at coordinate 33,180,611 of NC_062969.1, read as the reverse complement.
TTCCATTAGTTTATGCATTCAATTTTTTATTATTTTTATGTTAATATATTTGTTGTTGTTGAGGACAAGGAAGACGACAACGAAGAAGGTGATGAAGCCAGAGATGATGTGAAAAGAAAAGGTTTGAGATATTTGCGTTTGATAATTGTACTTTTTATTTGTATATTAGATACTTATTTAATATTGATAGTATTTTAGTATTGAAGTATGTATGTCGTAATGATGATATTTTTCTTTGTTGTAGAGACATAAGTATCGAAATTAACAAATATTTTCATGATGGTTTACTTTAAAATTTCTACAATTTCATATCTAAAATTATTTAACATATTGTTATTATAGAGTACTATATTTTTTTTATTTTTAAATCTTATTTAATGATGTTTATTTTTTATTTTATTTAGTTTATTCGCAATGTCCAATTAATAGAACAAAAATATTATGTGTCGCGCATACCGCGTGGGCTAACACTAGTACATATATAAAAGACGAGTTTCAAGACGTTTTGAATAATTATTTTATGCAAAGGATGTAAATGCAATTAAGAAAAATTATTAAATAGCCTTTCATTTTGAACCCACTTAATTTATGTAACTGTCACTATTTTTAGGTATTTCTTAAATGATTTTGGCTAAACAATATGGTGTGGGAGTTTTAAAATAAATTCAGCCTAAAATTTGTAACTGGCATAATTATTTTTAAAATAAATTTGTGAATGTTATACGCAATATGGTTTCTTCATATGTTTGACTTTATTATCATATTATATTATATTTATATTTATTATCATATAAGCAAGGTATAAATGGTTACACTAATTAAGGAGTAATTAGTATTATCATTATCATATTTATATTTATTATCATTATATATAAATGGTTACACTAATTAAGGAGTAATATTATAAGTGCTAATATAATTTCATCACAATAAACACCGTTGACCGATTACATTTAATATTAAATAATATAATAAATATATACTCCACAAATTAGCCGTTACTGTTAGCTGTTTAGAAGAATTGTATAGTATAGTAATAGTATATTTTATTAATTAATTAATGGAATAAAGTCAAAAACATTGTTTAGTCCACAAATTGTTAGTATTACATAATTAATGGAATTAGCGTTACACTAATTTGTAACCGCCGCATCATTAGAAACGTACTAAAAATTATTGAAATAGATTCTTTATATATTTTGACTATAAATATATGTCATTCATAAGCTTATTACTCACTTTCTCATAGCTTCTCCCGTTAAACTTCTCAATAGAATTTGAAATTTGTAATCTACAATCTAGCATAACTTCCTCAATCATCAAAGTTCTATGTGTTTTTTGTTTTGAAATGACCAAACTCGGAGACAAGTCAAATGTCGTCAGCTTAGAATGCATTTTCCAAGACCGCATGGTAGGTGTTTTGTCATTTCTAATCTTATCAGTTTCTAACTTTGTTTTGCTATATCACAGTGTATTTCATTGCTTTTATATGATTCTGATGGATCTTGCTATAACGCAGGATATTGAGAAGTTCAATATTGTCGGGATGTTGCCAGCGTATATAGGAGAAACGATGGAACTTAAAACGTTTTTAGTAGATAATTTTATGCGTGATTGAATTTGTTGTTCATACCTATTTTAATTTGAAAATTGTACACTCTTTGAGTTAGGTATCATAAGATCTTTAGACTGATTTCGAGATTACTCATATTTGTTAGGATCCTATTTTAGAATATTGGTGATGCTTTATGTATATGTTTTTTTGGATATTATTAAATTAATAGTCAAGAAATTCAAATGTGTTATAAAGTTAATATTTATTACTCTCTACGTTCAACAAAAATATGCACTTTTGGTTAGATATGAGTTTTAATCCACAATTGATCAAGTAAGAGAGAAATAAAAAGAAAAAGTTAATAAAGTATTATTAGTGGAGAATGAGTCTCATCTTATTAGAAGACATTTAAAATTAAAAAATGTATATTTTTGTGAGACAGAAGAAGTAGTGCAATTTTTATACAATTTCTCATTCAGCAACAATTTATCATAAGCGGTTCGAACTTTTTGACATCTTAATTAAATATGTGTATAGATTTCTAAAGTTACTTCATTTATGTTTTTGGAATTGAATTTAAATTGTGCTTGGTTGATTTCTAAAGTTGCGTTATTAGGTTTTTGGAATTGTACATTTAAATTGGTTTATATATTTGTGATTTGTAATCCTTAAATAATTTAATAATATCTGATTTTAAGTAATTAATTCAAAATATGAATTCACAGTGATGAAATTAGTGAGTCGTGCATCGCACGGGTGTGATACTAGTTCTCCTTAAAAGGAAGGATTAAGAGAATCCCGAAGTTCAATTTATAGTGAAAATCATTCTTCTTGGTGTTAGCATATACAGTAGATACATTGCAAAGAAATGCAAAACTTAGCCCATCTAATGTGAATTACCAGTTTACAATACCTTCTTAAACTTTCATTGTCAGCTATAATTTACAAACCACCATTATCCAGCAACCCTCAGCTTATGATGGATGTGTTGCATAAAAATGAAATTTACATTCATCATAAGACAATGGAAAAAGCAAATGTTCTAGTTTTGCATTCAACCGCAAACAAAAAGCCAGAATCATTATTTTCCACCTCATCGTTCATGTCTAAGAGCTCAAATAATACTCTTTAACTACCATATACTGGAAATGTTGCTCATATGATCCAACAACAGAGTGAAAGTGTAGGTAATTACCAGAATCTCCGAACTAGAACTGCAAATCATAAGTTTCCAGAAGAATATTTAGCTTACACTGACTATTGGGTAGCTTTATCAACAGATGGCGGCTTGGGTTGCGATGAACCATATTTTACTGATCTCTCTACAACTTCAGCAGAAGTAGACGCCTCCTCACGCTGTTTGCGGATCTTCTCTTGAAGAGATCGAACTCTGTCTTCAGTTTTGCGCAGAGCTCTCCACCTGTAGGTCAGCCATAAACCAAAACCTCCGTATACAAGAATATAAGAGCCCCATACATAGGGGTAAGCCTCGACATCTTCTTTGGTTTTCCTATACCGCTCTTTAATTTTCTGTAACCACCCAACAGGCACAGGTTGCTCATTTTCTGTTCCAGTTAACTGCTCTTTTGCTTTTGGGTTGGTTGTCATCTCCTGGTTCAGTGTGCCATAAATATTACTCCTAATACTGATCACTTTATTTTCACAATATCATTTAATCCCATAAAAAAAATACACTCACTCATCCCAAATGGCAACTATTCCATGTAAAAAACAAGACTAACAACAACAGCATGCTGACAAGAAAATCAAATACACAAGTCCAAAAACGTTGGAATTCTCTTTTCAAGTAAAAGGACAAATCCCAGATTATCAAGAATACACCAAACACAGAGTCATATTATCCCTCCCCAAAAAAAATAGAAACATTTTCCTTGGTTCGTCCCCTAAAAATAGAAACTTTCTATTTAAGGAAATTTCTCTCTCTCTCTCTCTCTCTAATGACGTGGGACCCATTTTCCACTAACACACTTTTCTTTCTATATGTGATAAAGTTTACCAATCTTGCATTAAAACCTGTGTCGTTTCTAAAGTTTGTATTTTTAGAAGACGGAGGGAGTATCATTTATAAATTCCAAAAGAAACTTGAGAAATTCAATTAATCTCGTCATCTTTCCCCCACCCCCTCACAAAAAAAAAGCTTCTATTATAGGGGTGATATCAATGGACATGACGATCCACACTTTCCAAATCAACACATTTTAAGCAGCATAGAAGCTACGTAGCTGGGAAAAAAAACAAAAAAAAAAAACCAACAAACTCAAACAATTACGTATCTGAGCTAAATATATAAGGAGTGGGAAAATTAATGCAATAAACCCTAAGCCCTTATTCTTAATGCTAAATCCTAAATCCTAGCAATAAAAAGTGGAGTCCAGATTTCCGTAATCGAAGTGAAGGCAAAGATCTATTTCATGGGTGATGTATATTTGATCAGCCGAAAAACGAACAAGAGAAAAATGTAATGCAAGCGAGAGAGGAGAGGAGAGGGGGTTTGGTTTACCTGGATTGAATTTCGGATTTCAGAAGCAAAAAACCCTGCAACAATTTGGGTTTTAGTTTTGTGTTTAAAACTCTTCAAGTGATTTAAGTTATTTTCTATTTTAATAAAAAAATAAAATATTGAATCACTCTTACTTTATCTCATCATCATCGTATTTCTTTCGGTCCGGATCACCTAATGCATTCCCTATCCATTTCTTCCTCCACCCCTCACAAACATATTATATTATATTGGGGTCCACTCTCATGTATGTGAGGGGTGGAGGAGGAAATGGATTATGGAATGCATTAGATGATCTGGAAAGATTTCTTTCTAACACAATTTCTTAATTTTCATGTTAAAATTTTTTGATCCAACTTAATTGGAGACAAAAGAAGTGGAGTAGTAATTTTTTTGTAGAGTAAAGACCAAAATTGATCCTGAACATATGCTCATTTTATAATTTTGGTCATATATTTTATCTTTTGAATTTTTGCATCCTGAATATTTCAACTCGGATCACAGTTGGTCATATACTAATAATTTCGTCAATTTTTAAACGATTTTAGTCCGATTTTAATGGTTTTAATAATAGTCTCATTCGAGTTAAAACCGGGTTAAAATCGTTTAAAAATTGACGGAATTGTTAGTGTAGAATCAATTGTGATCCGAGTTGAAATGTTCAGGATGCAAAAATTCAAAAGATAAAGTATATAACCAAAATCATAAAATGAACATATGTTCAGTACAAGTTTTGATCTTTATTCTTTTTTGTATCATTTCCAAAATCTCTATTTCTAAGAGGATTAGCAATGGAAGGGCCCTCCCATTCCACATCAGCATTTGCCAAAGGGTCTATCTTCCTGCAATGGAAGGGCCCTCCTAGAGGCCCTCCCATTCCATTTCATTTCTACTTCATTACTATTTTGTTTTAATTTTTTGCACATATAGATTTGATATGATATCAAATTAAATAAATTTAAATGCCAAAAATCATATAAATTTAAATTTAAATTTAGATGAAAACTTAAATATGTGACAACTTATTTATTTAAAAATACTAAAAAACTGATACTATTGTTTATTTAATAAATTTATTGACCCACTATAAGCCCAATTAGAATTAATAAAAGAAGTTTAAATACAAATAAGGGTTATATTTTTTCTTTCTCACTCACAGTCGCTCTTCTTCTTCCTTCGAGTATTTCTTCTTCCTCTATCTCTCTTTCCCTACTTAATCACAGCAAAAAAAAATAAAAATAAAAAAAATGAGAGGGCCTTCGATCGGCCCTTCCGAGGAAGGGCCGATCGAAGGCCATTCTCATTGGCATAGGCCGATATATCGGCCAATTGGGGGAGAGGTGGGGAGGGTGATCGACGGCCCGTTCACCACCATGGTTGGCCGATGAGGCCGATGGGGAAGGCCCTCCCATCGGCCAACCATTGCTAATGCTTTAAGGAATTGAGCAAATAGGAAATACTCCCTCTGTCCCCAAAAAATATGGACATTAGGTTCGGCACGAGTTTTAATATAATATTGGTAAACTAAGAGAGAAGTAGAGAGAAAAAATAATTAAATTTAAAGTATTGTCAGTGGAGAATGAGTCTCACCCTATTAGAGAAAAAAGACTTTTCAAAATTAGAAAGTGCATATTTTTATAGGACAGACTAAAAAGGAAAGAGTGCATCGGGTAGACTCTCTGTGTTCTTGAACAGTAGGTGATTTCATATAATTTTATTTTGTATAATAAATGGAAAAAATTAAAGTAAGAGAGAATATAAGAGAAAATAATTACTCCATATTCTTTGAAAATACTCCCTCCGTTCCCTCATAGTTGAGGCGGAACTTTTCGGCACGAAGTTTAAGAAATGAATGTTGAGTGTGTTAAATAAATAGATAAAAAAGTAAGAAAGAGAAAAAGGTAGAGAGAATAAAGTAAAATGTGAATAAAGTAGAGGGAATAAAGTAAGAGAGAGTAAAGTATGCAAGATGAAAAAGTTATTAGGCAAAACACATTCTTAGGTCCTTATACTTTAGTCAAAATGTTCATTAGGTCCTTGTACAATTTTTTCGTTTCAATAAGTCCTTATACTTTTCACAATATTTTTATCAAGTCCTCGTACAATTTTTCGTTTTAGTAGGTCCTTATACTTTTATCATTATTTTCATTAGGTCCTTGTACAATCTTTTATTTTAGGGACTTTTTTACATTTATCTTGGATAATAATCTAAATTTAATTAAACTTAATGAACTTTTTAATATTCCATTATTTAACTTAGCATAGTCTATAAAGATAAAAGTAAAAGATATTTTAAAATAAAAAATTGTATAAGGACCTAATAAAAGTTATAATCAAAGTATAAGGACTTACTAAAACGAAAAAATTGTACGAGGATGTGATGAAATTTATGAGAAAGGTATAAGGACCTATTAAAACGAAAAAATTGTACGAGGACCTAATGAACATTTTGATTAAAGTATAAGGACCTAAGAATGTGTTTTGCCAAGTTATTATATATGAAAATGACTCAACTATGAGGGAACTGACTCACGGAGGGAGTAATATAATCAAGCTAGAATGAACAAAGATATGGCCATTTCCCGCGCTCAATTATTAATAAAAATGAAAGAGTAGAAATCCCTATTTCTCCCGATTACAGAAACCTAATTCTCAACACGCAGGGAAATTCATGGCGGCAAAAGTGTTTACTGGCGCGAATGTGTGCCTGTCGCCGAGTCTGGTTCCACCTGAGGTCTTCGACGCGCTGCACGACGTGTTGAACTTCAACGGCGCCCAGGTTTTCCTCAGCTGCGATCCCTCCCGCAATGGACCCAACGACTATCACGTCATCGCCTCGCCCGACCATGTACGTAACTTTATCTGCTTTAACGGAAATTTGAACTGTAGTTGCTTTGGAAATTAACTGAGTTCATTTTTTTTGTTGTTGTAATGTAATTTTGCAGGAGAAATTTGAGTATCTTCGATCCAAGGACTGTAATTTGCTCGGTATGTTTGTACGCTTATGAAACAAATTTGAATCATATGTTTAAAAATGTTTTTGGGTAATTGTTGTGTATAGAAAGCTAAGCTTCAGTGTTGTAAAAACAATTACAAAGCGATTTTTATCAGAAAAGAGAAACTCATAGTAGGTGATGCAGTAAACCGATTTTCATGCTTAACATCTTAGGTTAATTTGCAGTTCTTTTTAATTTAGCTGGATCTTGGTTACTACCAGGTCCTCAGTGTGTGTTGTTCTGTGCGAAAGAGCACCGGAAGCTACCTAGTCAGGGGTACACTTGCTGCATTGCATTTGATGGTGTAAATATAGTTACATCTGGTTTTGACAAGGATGTAAAGGTACAGTGCCACTTAGCTCCTCCCTGTGTAGAGTAAAATAAGGGTTATTAGCATCCCTTCTTTTATTCTTTATTGAACATTAACTGAACTGTGTGTATGTCCGTCTTGTTGTCTACAATCAATTGTATTTTATAATTTACAACATTGTTTTTGTGAATTGTTACGAGTCTTGATATATCTGTGTGTTTCACGAGTGCTTAGAAGATTATGCTCTCCTTGTGGACGTATATCTCATGCTTAGCATACCAAATTATGTAACATGTTCTGCAGCTGTACAGCCATCTTGACTTTCTATATTACCTATAATCTTGAATTTTCACATACCTCATCTTTTTGATTACTTGCAAGCTATTTTTAAAACTGTTTTAGAATTGCATGTGCTGGAAACATTTTTTAGGAGTTTACATTTCATTGTTATCACATTCATCAAGGGCAGTGTAACTCGCCATCTCAAGTTTTTTCCTATTATTATATAGTACTTTCAATATCTATTTCACATATTATACATGTTGCACATGATGAATTTTAGTTTATTGAAATTACTTGTAGGACGCCATTCGAAAGAAGGTCAATGCTATGGGAGGACAGGTGACGGAAAAAACATCGTCAGATGTCAGTTTCATAATTGTGAAGGATGTCCTAGTCCAAAAATACAAGGTTTCCTTTTACTTTTTATTTTTCTAGTCCTGGAACTCACTGTGAACCTATTAGTAACTTGTATATGAGGTTTAGGATACGACTGTAGTTAGCTAACTTCATTGACTTGATGTTTGCAGTTTAAGTCTTGGTAATGGATATAAAATGTAATATAAGGACCCAAGATACAACCTTATCATTAAAATCATGAATTGAACCCAAAGACAAGAGTTTTAGTTGTGTTTAATTATTTCATGAGATTTTGTTCAATATTGAATATGATTTAGTTATTTTGTTTGATAGTTTGTTATGAGTATATAATGTTCTGCTTTCTTTAATCTTCTGATAGGGGAATAGGTCTAATTCATATGCTTCATTGTGATGCATCATTAATCCATCAGTGTTGTTAGGACTTAGGAGTGTAGGGAGCGGAGCGATGGGGTGCACTAATAGCCGAATTCTGTTTATATCTTTACCTTTAACATACTAATCAACCTTTAACATACTAATCAATTGAGTATATTGTTTGAATGTTTTTGAAAATATAAATATGCTTATTTATACAAATCAATTAGGTAATATGTAATTTGAGCATGTATTTTGGTGTGAAAGTGCAATTTTTTAATGTTATTTTTTATACTATTTATGTACTTATGTCTAATTATGGTTAAAGATAGTTAACTAAGTATATAAAGATATTTCAGAAAATAAAAAAAAAAACTGGGTGAAAAACAATGAATTCACCTAGGGGAAAGAACAAAAAGTTCAAACAAGTTAAAGTAAAAGCAGCCATGCAGTGCTCCACATCGATTTTAGAAACCAAGAGGTTGCACCTGTATGAAAAGTCACACCCATAGTCCCTCCAATCACCCTGGCTGCCCTAGTTGTCTCGGCTGCAATCCCCTCGGTCACTCCAGTCGCCCTGACCGCCCCAGTTGAACAAAAGAAACTCCTAAGAGGCGTTTGTCAGATAACCAGCCCTTCTATACTTCCTGTTCTATACTTGAAGGGGGAGGGGGCAGATTTAGAAGCAAAGTATTAAAGGGCAGTTTAGTAGGGAAGATAACTTATCTATCTTGGAGTTATATGACCAAAAATTACCTAAAATATGTGTTCTTATAATCTTATCATGTTTTGCTTATTTATCTTCCCTACGAAATTGCGCCCCTAAAGGCCTAAACAGATTCCTAGTTTTGTTGGAACTGTTTGCCCCAGGCTGAAATTCGATTGAGCTATTATATGTTTTGAACTTGATGTCAGGTTCTGTTGCCACTGTCCTAAGAACAGGAAGGGACAAATAAAGACAGTGAGAAAAATAAGATAAGGAAAAACTGAACAGAGAGAGTGAGAGGAATTTAAAAGAGAATCTAAGCAGAGAGTGAAGTAAATGTCCATAGTTTGATCAGTTAAGTCTTCTAACTTGTTCTATTTCTTTTTCTCCTTGCAATTGTTTCGCAGTGGGCTCTAACCCAAGCGAGAAAACCAATAGTCACAACCGAATGGTTGGAGCAATGTTGGAAAGAACACCGTGTCGTTCCTCACGAACCTTACAGAGTTCCTCCTTTTTCTGGATTGACGATATGTGTCAGTGGAATTCCCATAGGTTGAAAATTTTGTTTCCTTTTCTTCTGTAGCTACAAAAAAGGTGACAAGGTCTTTTTATTTGATTATAGATGAATGTAAGGAAATCGAGAAGCTTGTTGTGCAAAATGGCGGGATATATTCTTCTGAGCTGACAAAAAGATGCTCTCATTTGATATGCAATATATCCTATCAACTTACCCACTTGTTTGGTGTTTGCTACTTCAGTATTACCTAGCCTAGTATGAGGTCAAAATCTGAATTTCAGTTATATCGTGATTCCTTGTCAGTCTCTGAGATTTCACTCTTCCTATAGTATTCCTTTGGCATATTTTTTCTTTCTTTCTAGCTTCTTTCTGAATGTATCTGTAGTTCCATTGAAATCGAATTTGCATGTGGTATATGGTAGTAGTTTATCTTTTAAGTTATTATAGTTTGTTAGGAGTCTTTAATTCTTGTTTATATTTTAAATAATTATAGTTTGATAGGAGTCTTTTATTCATGTTTATCTTTTAGATTATTATAGTTGTCTCATATTTATGATTTGGTTTTGTTAGGAGTTCTGGCTATTTTTATTTTCCTCGAGGTTTGACAGGGAAGGGAGAAAAGTAGTTTGGATTGGTAAAAGGCAAAGGCCTCGCAAGAGGAGGTTGTTTTCCGATTCAAACCTTTAAAGTCTTTTAGTCTTTTAGGACTCTTGAACATTTATATTTACCTTACACCCAGCATATGATCTTCAATATTGGCGTCCTTAATTTTTCATAAGCTCCTGAAGGTGACAAGTATATGGTTGCAAAAAGATGGCGTATCATATACATAGTTAACAGGAAATGGTTTCATCAGTCTATTGCCAGAAGAGGTACAATCATGCATAGTTCATCGCCGCATTTCTGAATCGGTTTTCAGTGTTTAATCTGTCTACTGGAGTATCTTTCCAATGGATCCTGTCACTAATTTTGCATTCCTATCATTATTTTCTTGGGTTTTCACTTGGTCAAATGGATCTATAGCATGTCTTATGGAAGACTCCTTCCCAGTTCAACAATCATCTTCCGGTAGTACTGTAAAGACATTGGAGCATCACAGTCAAGGCAAAGGCACCAGAAATTCGCAGCCTATCTCATCATCTAACCCCTCTGTCTCAGAATCAGACACCAATCTTTCTGCTCAGGATATGGAACCTGATGTGGAGAATCTCCTGACAAACATCCTATGCACATCTTCTGAGGTTCCCCACATATCTAAAAGGGGAAATGATGTACCTACTGAAAAACAGAAAAATGTTCCTGATTTTACTCGATGTGTTGCTGATGATTCTGAAAGTGAGGATGGTGATCTATACTTGTCTGAGTGCAGAATTTTACTTTTAGGCTTCGAGGCTTCTGAATTGCGGAAGCTAGTCAGTATGGTTCGGCAGGGCGGGGGCTCTCGTTATATGTCCGTCAGGGAGAATTTGACTCACGTGGTAGTTGGAAATCCATCAGAAAAGTAAGATATTTTAAGCAGATTATAATACATCAGTCTAGAACATGATGGTAATGTATTGTTGACATGGCGCGCCATCTTATGATTTTTGGAATGAGTAAGGTGATCTTTGTATCATATTAGCTTTGCTTTCGTCGTCTTTTAATACTGGACTTGTAGTCACCTGGAGCAGAACTCACCTTATTGTGATTGACATACCAGCAATATTTATCAATTAGATATAGTGCATGGCCTATTATTCAACTTGGTAACTAATTCTTATCGTGGTAAATGGTTGGTGCAGAGAGATGAAGGAAATAAGGAGCCTTTCAGCTTTTGGAGTTGTTAGTATTGTCAAAGCATCATGGCTTGAAGAATGCATCATCAAGAAAGAAAGAGGTCCCTGTCTCTCAGGGTCACATTGCTTATGATTTACTTGTTCCAAAAGGTCCCATCTGCTTTCTGAACTGTGTTTAGATTAATACAATATTTTCATTCTTTTGTCAGTTTTGACATCCACCCTTTACCCTATTTACAGATTTTGTAGTTTTTAATGGGACAACTGCAGCTAACACCACAAGTTTGAAACTGAGGAATCCCTCTGCTCGTTGACAATGGAGTCGTTGAGAAGAAGAATATTCAATCAGATACTATGGTTATACCAGTAGATCACATATTCATCAGTCATCACTGTGCCTGTTAGAAACTCTCCAGTTATAATACATCGAATTCTTTCATGTTTGAAGGTTGGAAAGAAGACAGGAAGGTGAAGGTGCAAAGCAGAATACAGATTGAACATTGCATCAAACATCTATGAGCTCTTCCGTTTTTCAAGCATTTTTCCTAAAGAATAAGAAAGCTGATTTGTTTATTGATTTTAAAATATATTAAGCCTTCTAAAATATAGTAAGTTGTAATCAATTGCTAACTAATTATCAATCTAAAATTGAGACTAATTTGTAATCATTAGATTGGAACATTTAATAGTTAAAATAATACTAAGTAGATTATATTTTAGATTTAAATAATTATTAATTAAATTTAAAGGGTATTAATGTTAATTCTTATATATGGTTATTATAATAGACTAGTACTTTCCCCTCCTCAAAATCATTTCAAAACTTAATGTCAATTCTTATATTAGAGGACCCAACTATAACTAATATCTAAATAACACCTTCACTTTCCTTTTTTATAGAGCAAAGTCCATTTGCGTCCTTGAAATAACGCTTTTTTCTATTCCATCTACACAATGAGAAAAATTTAGTGGTCAATGGTCATGGTATTTTGGCAAATTGACTATGTCCTATCATTGCTATCAACACATTTTTGACAAATAAAAGTATACTATAATACTCCGTATTATACTTTCCAATTAGATATATTCCGTCTCACAAAAATATAGATATATGCACGACTGGTAAGATAGAAAAGAGATAGAAAGAAAAAGTAATTATAGTATTGTTAATGGATAATGGCCCACCTTATTAGAGAGAAAAAATTGCCAAAAATAGATGGTGATATTTTTATGGAACGTCCCAAAATAAAAAATATTCTTATTTTTATGGGACGGAGGGAGTATAAATTATGGAAAAATATTTAATTTTTCCAATAAAGAAAGCATTACATTTAATTATAAAATTATGCCAAATTTATTGCTATCATATACGCATAATCTTCAAATAAATAATGTAAAGATAATCACGTTACGGGAGTCATTTAAATTTTGATAAGATTTTTTTCATTTTCTTCATTATTAATTAAATATTGTTAACAGTAAACACTATAAATTAAATTTACTATGAATGATTATATATTATATTAAAATAATATGTAATCAATAATAATAAGATTATCTAAAATTTAATAATTTTGTTCCGTTAAATCCTCTTGAATATACTATGAAAATTTTAAGTTATAATCTTACTCCCTCCGTCCCAAGGTATTAGACCAACTTTCCCTTCTGGGATGTCCCAACATATTAGACTCATTTCCTTTTTTAACAAAAAGCATCTATCTTATTTTATCCTCCACCTACTTTTTTCTCTCTTCTCTCCCCTACTTTTTCCCTCTCTCATACTTTACTCTCTCCACTTTAACTATTTAAATATCAATTCCTTAAATCATGTGCCCAAAAGAAGTGAGTCTAATACTCTGGGACGGAGGGAGTATCTTTTATTTATGTATTTGTATTATATTATACTATACATCAAGGAATAGAGAGGAGTGTTATATTGATAACTCAATACTTAATTGCTCCCTACAATTAAATAATAGTCATTTGATATTCAAATCAAGGGTCTAGATCATCAGCCTCGAAATGTCAATACGATCAACAAAAAAACGTCAATAAAGGTATTAAGATCAATTTACAACAAATTAGTTGTAACTAATTTTTGAAAAATATTCCATAACTTTAATACGCATATAACTTTCTCGATTTAAATTATTTTTTTATCAAATTAATGATAATTTCATAAGGATTCTAACGAGAACTCACTTGCATATGTTTCGATGTCAAAATTTGAAAAAAAATTCAAAAATTTTCATAAATTTCGTTAACAGCTTTATATCAATACACGACATATAATATGTCAATACAATGCTTGTACAATGTCAATCTGAAATTGTATTGACATTGCCATGCCTTTGTGTTGATGTATTTCATACACTGTATTGACATTGTATTTATAAACCCTAAATTTGATAGTTGCTATTATCTTTTTAATATTAAAAACTGAAAAACGAAATTACACATGACAAATTGTAGACCATAAGATTTCTAAAATTCTATAATCTTAAATTAGTTGTAGTTAGCAATTGATTACTCCCCACAAGAAATAATATGATTTTATTATTCACTTGAAGATTATGCGTATAATTATAAATTTGGCATTAGTTTCCATAAATGTAATGCTTCGTTTTTTCGAAAAATTAAATATATTTTTATAATTTATTTATCTAGTTGGAAGTGAAATTTTATACTATACTAGTATCACGCCTGTGCTATGCACAGATTAATATATTTTAATACATTAATTTTCAATTTTAAATTAATTAAACAAAATTAGAATCAATATTAACAATGAACAATATGAGTAACAATTTTAGTTATATGAGAATAAAAAATCTATACAAATCAACATTGAAGCATAACTCGTTTGTCATATTTAAAGCCGTCCGCCTCACCTAATAAAATAAGAAACAAAATCAATAATCAATATGTATTAAAATGATTATCCATAGAACAAAGCATAAGATGTGATACACTAAATGAACATTTTACCACCATTGTCGGGGTGCTGCTGCATTTGGTGCTGGTCGACGCCGCCAGAGTACAACAATGATACGAACTGATTTGGTGGTTGTGTGGGATCTGGAAAACTCGTTCTACTTCTTTTGGTGATCTCAGTAGCATCCAATTCTGAAGAGAGAATTTTTTTAATCAAGAATCGATTTTTTTTCCTCATTGGAACCAATCAAATCCAAATGAAAACGAAAATCATAAGAATTAAAATTTAAAACCAATACTAACAAAATAGAATTAAGAGATTATTGACATGAAAATATTTTAAATTTGAATAGGTTTTTATGAAAGTAATTAAAAAATAGATAAGGATTATGTATAAGTATAATAAAAAAAATAAAATCAATATACTATATTACATAACACTATTTCAATATATATTATGCGAATAAATTTTGTTTGTGCAAATTATAGGAATAGATGTATAGATGTGAAAAGCCAATATATGGATTAGTTTGTTATGCCTTCAATGAAATGAAACTGTCGTGATTTAATTTGTTATTTAATATTCCTAAATTAAGAAATTGTATTACTAATGCTTACCCCACAAACTTAGGCCGCCTCTCTGAAATATGGCTTCCAATCCCCATCCGTCTCTTGATCTGGGTTTCCGCTTGCTGCCATTTCAAAAGAGTTAGCAAGGCGTAGTTGAAGATGGATTTAGATTAGGGCAAGACAAATTGTATCTGACCTTGATCTCATTTGCCATCTAAGGAGTAAGGTTTATATGTTGACCCAGAACGTGCACCTAATAGATGTTTTATGGTTTTTTGTTTGCGTGTGTAGGATACATAGAACTACTTTAGCGCGTTCAATCTACCAGATTGTCACCCTACCATTGGATGCATAATAGAAATTGAGTGCATAGGCATGCTATAATAACATTTTAAGTTGCTTGGTTTTTGGGGTGTTTAGGGAAATGAAAGGGGAGTTTTGGAGGTATTTAGAGAAATGCCCTGTTAAAATAGAGCAAGATCAATTATATTATAAAATCGGCTTGACATTAATTTTAATTACTAAATAAAGGGTAATTATTTTGGCATATGGTGAAACAATGAGCCAACTTTTTTTTTGATTTAATTGTAATAGTAAATATTAATTTGATATTCATAGGACAATTATTGCAACTGTTTTCTTCATTGGGCCAATTTAAATGTCTTTAAGCACACGTTTTTTTTTTGTTTTTTTTTATTTTTTTACTATGGTAGTGCTCCTGAATGTTGGAAATTAGTGTGTTCAAAAGGAAATAACAGGTTCCCTAGGTCCAGCAAATCCATTAGATCACGCGGTCTAGGAACTCGTTGGTCGCAGGAAATCCCGGTCGTCGGACACACAGAGCACTTCTTTCAAAAACCCTCAACCACTTTACTAAACCTAGTATAGGGAAGTAGGGATCGATCCCACAGAGAAGGATGCGTAATACTCATGTTCAAGGATTTGGGTGTGTTTTTGGTGTTGGCTGCTGCCACGCATTTTTTGGGTTGAGGAAAACAAATTAAACTTGACTTGGGAATCTTTAAAACTCCTAAGCTAACAGCTAGACCTAGGTGAAATTATAAGAGAACGTTGCAAAGGAAATTAACTGCTCAACACTTGATCTAAGAAAACTACTTTACTTACTAGACCTAGGAAACAAACTGACTGTGGGGACCATGACTGAAAAAGCAGAGTACGTACGAAAAGCTGGCAGAATAACTAACTCTAGTACTAACTAACAGCGACATCATCTTCTACAACCAAATTGCGTAAAACTCATAAGAAAATCAACATGAACGAAATCAAAACAGAGCAAACTAATTTTAAGTCAAATCAATGCATAATCAACGAAGAACTGAACAGATCTGCAGACGCTAGACGAAGCAAAACAGAAAACAAGAAGAAAACTCAAATCCATCTAACAACTTTCTTTTCTCACTTCGAATCCAACCTCAGACGCTAAATCCACTCCGGATCCAAGCGTCCAACACGAACTCCAACCAACAGAAACACTTCATCACTTCAGATTCGAACAACAACCTCCAAACAGTCAATAAACCACAGATCTATCACCAAATTCCCATATCAAACACCACAATATCAAAATAAAACAGAGATCGACATAATACTTGTAAAAATAAACTTCCAGCAGAGAGATCTACGTAAATCAACTTGAAATTCAACTACTAAACGCAAATCAACCAAAGCGAAAAGATAATAAGTATCATCAACAACCAAGTCGACTCCCAAAAGTGAAGTTCGACAGCAAAACGAGCAAACAACTGAAATTAAGAGAAATTGTATCTTCGTCCACACTCGGACGGTGTTGCAACTGCGAAACTTCTAAAGAAAAGTAACCCTTCGTACCCGACTACCCCAGATCTCCCATTCCCAAGTGTGTGTAATGTGTGTGAGCTAAGAAGAGAGTGAAAAAGTGATCTGATGTGCGTTGCATGCTCTTCTATATATAGGCGTTGGAGTGGGGCCCAGCGAGGTATAGATAAGACTTTGTTGCCCTCAGCTATTGACTCCCTCTGTCACGCCTTCTTTTCTTTTAAATCCTGCTCACTTCGTTCCTTTCCTTCGCTAGACCATCTCCTTCAGCACTTCCTCGATCTAGCGATTTTTCTTCACACACCTGGCTTAGGAAACGTGTTAGACCCAACAAATTATAACGTTTTTCACATATAACCGATGCATGAAATTAGCCTTATCAGCCATACCACAAAATTTGGCAATTTAAGTGATTTTTACAATTAGTTATTAGATCGTAACGGTTGCAATAATAAATTGAATTTTAAAAGACTAACTAAAAATTTAATGGCTTCAAAATGAAAGATAACTTAACAAATTTTCAAAATTATATTAATATCCTTTGTATAATTATAGATATCATCCATTTTATTGCTGGATCCTTCTCATCTTATATTGAGCTTTTAAAAAAAGTGTAACAATAATTGATATAAAATGAAATTTCTAATAAAACAATTGACATAGCAAACAATAGGAATTCAATAAAATTAAATATTAGTAATATGAAGTTCACGCGTGTGTCATGCTTTCGTATCACAATTAGTTTTAAATTTTGGAAATGAAAGATTATAGGATTTCAACCAATCTCATTAATCTTAACTAAAGACAATAAACGATTTTACATCCAAAATATAAATTATTAAACAATAAAATATAATATAAAATCACTATTTATTCCTCCTATATAACAATGGATACAACACAATAATATAGACAGTGCGCAGTGTTAGAAGAAATGATAGATGAGCGGCTACTTCTTCTCCAAATCCCTCTTCCTCCAGCATCTATCTTCCACTCTCTTCCTACTTAATACCTTCCCAGAGCTGCCCATTTTCTTCATTCTCCAACGCCATATCCTCGCCGTGCATGCTGCAGAGGCGGCAAAGGCTCCTCTGGTGGCGCCGGCGCCTTCCTCCTCAGTCCTCAGCCATGTGGGTCCCGGTGAGATGGAAAACTAAGAATGCTCTGCAGAGATTTCCGATGCGGCGGAGCTCGAATTGGTCAAAATTCGGAAGAGAGTAATAAAGCAACGTATATTGCTCATCTAAGCAAATGATACGCTCGGATTTTGCACGGTTTTAAGACCATTATTTGGTCCATTTTTAAGGTCAAAGTTGCATTACATATCCATTATTTGCATATTTTATCTATTTTGGTATTTTGACATGTTTTGTGAGAATTGTGCATATTTGAGCCTAAAAAGGGAGTCAAAACGCGAAAGTAGGAAATTTGGAGCTTCAGGTGGCGTCCGACGACCGCCGGAGCTCATAGGCTGACAAAGACACGCCCGGAGACCGCCGGCCAAGGTGTGGCGGCCCGCCACAAAAACGCGGCGCGCGACAGCTGTCTTCAAACTTAAGTTTCTGGAGATCCTGAAGTTCGATCAGGGCGTTCTACACACCATTCTCTTCGTCTTGAAATGAGCTTCAATATGGTACAAGAATCACCTCAATCGTAGTTCTGTGGTGAGTGTTATGGCCGTTCTACCAAAGTCGCGCAAAGCTGCCAGCTGCAGTCTAGGCGTAAATATGAAGAAGGAAAGAAGATATTACCTTGTAAAGCCAAATCTTTTCCTTCTATTATGGGGAAAGAAAATTACATATTTCCTAATGCTTGGAGGAAACTTATTACCAAATTTAAATCCTTCTAAAGCCTATATATGATGGGGTTTGGTGCCCCTTGCACAGCGGAAGACTTGTACAAAACAAATAAATCAGACGTAGGATCTATTTGACCGACTATGCGATTAATCAATTCACATGTTAAACAGATAATTGCATGCTAGAGCGCAAATAATTCATGCTCATAGAAAATAAATAATAAACATGATTTCTACGGTTTAGAGTTACCGATTTGATTCTCCAAAGAATCGTCGATTGCTCGCGCCTTCTCCACGTGATGATCTTCGATACTAGACCACGAATCTTCTCTTTGGTTCCCGAACTGTATCTCGATATCGGGTGGGCTGATCTTATCAAAATACTAGGACTCAAATAAAGAAGACAGAAGAAATCCTTCTCCAATTAGGAGAGAAATTCGAACTCCTCTAGGTAGAGGGGGACGAAAATTATGAATAATAATGAATGATTTCTGTCTCCTTTATTCTCCTATTTATATTAAGTTCCTTTTGGGCCCAGACAGGGATCTATGGAAAGTTTTGGATATGGGCTCCCCCAATTAGCTTTTTTACTAATTAAATTGAACCCACAATTTAATACAAGCTTATATTGGAATATTACGAGCAGCCACTACAGAAGTAATATTGAACTCTCCCCATCCAAATCCGAAATTAAAAGTAATCCGGATTTCCACTTTGTTTATTATTTATTTCCCGCGCTTAAGATATAAATGTCCATTAATTAATTAATGTCTACTATGGACTTAATTAGTTAATATCTTATTAATTCCAAGAGTGGACTTAGCAAGAAATATTTATTTATTATTCATAGAGCGATAAAACTCCAACTGACCAGTTTTCCGAATAATAAAACCTTGTTCGAGCTCCTCTTGAGGACATTATCAAACGAGACTCACCTCGCGCACGATTCAACATAATAGCAATCCTAGCACCGCTAGATATTAATCACCACTACCCAATATATCGGGATTATTGGGTTGCGAAAAACCCGCACCATTTGATAAGTCAAAGTAGTGCATAATCAATACCGTATGCTCAATACTAACATATGTAGATTAAGAAAAAATATTTTATCAAGACCTAGTATTTCAGTAGATAGCATAAAGACACGTCTTGCTGTTAGATCCGTTCAGTGCTATACCACACCAATGTCATCTTATTTCAGTAAGGCTTAGAAATATGCGGACTGACATTGCAACCTTTCACGATAGGTAGTCTAAGCCTATCTAGGTTGTGAAATTCTTCTTTTTCTTTTACAAAGCATTGCATAGATCTGACCGTGTTACCTTAAAGTGGATGACGCCCACAACCGGTCTACTAAGCAAAAGACTTAGACTTTGTTTACTTCTTATGCATTTAAATGTTTGTAAAACATCTTATAAATGCACAAGCAAACACAATGTAATAATAATAGTGATTCTATTCGTGCGAGACTGCTCGAATAATACTGAATCGGGTTAAAAGTGGATTGTAGAGTTTTACGTATACAAGCAAGATTCTATTCGCGCGAAACTTGCTTGAAACATGCTTTTCAGTATACCAAACCTAACAATATATACCCCATAACCTCATTCATAGAATTGAACCAATTCATAGCCCCCAAAAGGGGAGCCTTCATGGCTCCCCCTTCATTCTCCAACCCTAATTCCTTCATCCATCATTCCATCACCATTCTTGGAGATTGGAACTAGGAAAGAGGAGCATGGAGACTTCAAGATTCATCCTTGGATTTTGTTTGTTTATTTCACGTCTCGTACTTTAATTATTGTTTTAGTTCATCTGTCTATGGATTGCTAAACAATAGAATTTTGAGGTTTGATAGTATTTGACTTTTAAGTAGTTCTTTTATGTTTAATGTTCAGAACTCGTTTCCACTTGATTTTTCTTGAACTTTTGTTCGACTAATTGGTCGTTACCTTGATTATTGTCAATCTTTGATCGGTGATAGCTTTGATTGGTTTATCTTATATGTTCATACAATAATTGTGACATGAGTATTGATGCATGATATGGAGAAATTGTGGTAAAACTTGTAACACCCCGACTTTTTACCCTAAGGCTTAGAACATCGATCTATATATATATATATATATATATATATATATATAAGTTTCGCGTCTAAATTTTCTTATTATTACTTCTTGTTATGATTAATCGTTGTGAAGTATATTTTGAGTAGTGAACAAAAATAGTAATATTCAATATAAATGTTTGCTCTAATAAAAGTCCGTTTGTGAAGACCGAGTTTCAAATAAAAGTCCGTACACGAGTTCAACGTTTAAGTAAAGATTAATTTAAAAAAATAAAATACTCTCCATGCCCTTCGGATCTTGCTCAATAGTCACGCCTTGAATCCCGATACCTACACGAATGGATAAGAAGCGTGTTAAATCAAGACGAGACGATCGACGAAATCAAATCACATCAAACACACAAATCAAACGGCGGCTCACGTTTTCCAATTGACGGCTCACGTCTTTTTAAGTGACGAGACATAATATTCTTGCCATTTTAGGAAAAAGAGATGTTTGACAAGACAACTTGCCTCATTTGGCAAAAAGTCCCTACCCTTTGGACAATACATTTCCTCCTTGAATCAAGTTTATGCCCAAGCATTTCCATGCACCCATTTTCTCTATAAATACCACTCCATCTCCCCTCTTGATCCTTTTGTTCAACCATAAAAATTCTCTAAACAAAATTCTATCAAAATGAGGATGCATATAAGTGTTTGAAGAAGAGGAGTCCATTTTCCTACTCACTACCATTCTTCTCTTCCTTTTCTCAAGGTAATTCTACTAATAACTATTCTTGCTACATAGCCATTTTCATAATCATCCAAGCATGAACATTAGGAAATTTACATATTAACGCCATATTATTTTTTTGTATGCTTTTCCATGACTTTATAAAATAGCTTTTACCTTAACTAATGAAAGCCAAGACATGAAATCATTTAAGAAATGTCCAAGTTCTTAGACAACCACATCGTACAATAATAGCGATCTTGGAAAGCTTACCTCGTGAGTGAAGAAGCTGCCGGATTCCGGAAATTCTGCCCGGCAGCGGCAACAGTAGTCTGGCGACTTTCCGGCAGCATTCCGGCGGCTGTCAGATTTTCCACAACGAAATTAATCTCTTTTGACCCCGTTTTCATGATCTATCCAAATCTTCACATTTCAAGACTTAATTGTTAGTCCTAAGCCTTCAATTTAAGAAAATAAAGAAGAAGAGAAAGAAGGAGAAATGGGGGAATCCCTACCTCTCGGTCAACGGCGGTGAGACCGCCGTGCACCCAGCGGCGACGGCGGCAGCGGCCCACCAGCGACGGCAGCAGCGGCCCGGCGGCGACGGCGGAGGTGGTGGTTCGTGGCCGAGAGAGAGAGGCCGAGAGAGAGAGACCGAGATAGAGAAAGAGGAGAGAGGAGGGACACGACCGGCGGCCGGCGTCGCTCACCGGCGACGCCAAGACCGCCGGCAGAGAGAAGACCGAGAGAGAGAGAGAGGTTGGGAGAAGGAGGCGCCCCTTTCTTTTTCTTTTCTTCTGGATTGGTGGAGTGTATAGGGTTTTCTAATTTATTTGGGTATTGGGCCTCTCCTTTGGGCCAAGTAATTAATTTAGTAAGATGGTCTCTTATTTATTCTATTATGGGCCGAGAATTTAGAGGAAATGAGAATTTTGGGCTTTGAAGCTTAAGTAATAAAATGAACCTTATCTCTTAATTTTGGATTAATATTTCTTGAAATGTTTGAAGCTTTTAAATAATTAATCTTATGATTAATTAATATCTTACCCTCCTTACTTAATTAATTTCTTGAAGTTAAGAATGTAGGAGCTAAACGAACCATCTCCCAAGTAATAAATTTTAAGGTCTCTTATGAAATAGAGATCCACTTTTTAAGTGGAATGAAGTTATCTTGATCGAACCCCGAACGTAGGACGCATACTACATGTAGGATCATTTCATGTCATGCACCTTATGTATGTTCATCAAAACTAATTTAAATCATTATACTCTTTCAAGAAGGGCGTGTTCGCGGAGTTTGATTGCCCAAGGTCGAGCTTTTGTAGAGTTTTACTTGGAAGCTTTGAGGTGGGCTTTATATCCAACACATTAAGTGTGGATAAAATTATCAAATATATGAAATGATTTTTGTTTGATAAAATTGCACTTACTTTTTTTTAAAAATGTTATCGTGCCATAAATTGTTTGTTTTATGATGCCTATCTGTTTGGCGATGCCAAATGAATGAATGAATGAATCGAATTCGGCTCCAATAGGACCAAGATCCTATTCGAGTTAGTGTACACAAAGGAATGGACCGTGAGTCATCGTAAGGGTTGGCCGGTCAATGTGATCGTGGAAGGTGGCCACCTTCCCGACACACAATGAACCATCAGATATGGCGGATTGATGGAATGAACTTAGCTTGATCAAGCGAACTTTATGAAAATGAACTTAGTAAGCTCGGGCCTTTAAGAAAACCCCCGTGTGTTACTATGATGGCATGATAATAACTTTTCTTATATGTGTATCTTTCGGCAATGTGTTCACTGAGTACCCCGTACTCAGCCCTGCATGTATTTCTAAATGTGCAGGTTGAGCAAGTGATGAACTGGTGGCTGAGTGGAGTTGGTGGTCGTCTCATCTCTTTTGTAGGATTTTCGTGGCATGTGTCTTCATACACATGACCATATGGTTACAACTCCTTCCGCTGTGCTTATGTTGTAGTATTTTGTACTAATGGGTCATAGGAACAATGATTAGTAACGAGTGACCTATGTTAAACACTCTTTTAAATCCTCATGATCTTTCGTTGTCTTGTGAACCTCTTTTATCTTATGAAGAAGTACTTGCATGTCTTATTGTAAATTCTTTCGTCCCCTTTCTATCCCCTCTTCTAAATTCCCTCCCCTGGTCATGATTTACCGAGCAATGCTATCCTTAGCAAAGCGCGGTCGTGACAAAACTTGAGTCAGGTGAACGTAGAACTAATTAGAATAACTAAAGAGTTAGTGAAATCATTATCCTTGAAATTCTTCTATTTACCTAATTCTATCTTCTTTGCCCTTATTGTTTTACTTTATTTAATTTTGTTAAGTTTAAAATCCAAAACTCTTGTTTCTCTAGATAGTATATGACGCATTAGTACATGATAGCCAGTTGCAATTATATTCCCCGTGTTCGATATCCCGGTACCGACCTTTAGCTATACTAGATCTACCCTGTATACGTGCAGGTATTTTTAGTGCTAATAAAAAGTGCATCAGCAAGCTCACCGATTATGGTAGCGATCACAATCACATTAGAAATTATAAAAGATTCGAAACCTGTTGCTATTCCATGAGAAAGACAAGTGTAGTAGGAAACTCTTCATTTATAGGGTTTGTTTCGTTCGTCATCGGTGTGACATATTAGTGGGGTGATAATTACAAGCTAATAAAGTGGGAAGCGGTTATTTAGGTAGTGGAGATTTATTTTTATTTTATCAGTTAGATCCACTTAATCACACGTTTAGACTTTAAATTATATATATTTATTTTAAAATAATTTTTTAAATTAAATGGCAATCTTGTAAATTTCTCCAAAATACATAATTGGTAAATATAAAAAAATTACTATAAATAATAACTGTCGGATGTAACCACCCATTAACTCTCTATTAACACTTAATAACTCTCCACTAACTTCAAATAATTACCCACTGATTTAACCATCGTATCAATAGCAAATAAATATTTACTAAAAAAACAATTTTATTTAAATAATAACTTTTATTTTAAAAGGTCTCTAAATACTCCAAGAACTCTCCTTTCATATATTGTATAGATTTTCCCTTGTAAAAAATATATTAATAGAAATCGGATTGCCAAAAGCATGGATGAATAGCATGCCTTATTGCAATAGATGGTGCTATAGAAAATAGCTGGCACTGGCGAAGCCACTTTGGTCCCCCAAAAATTTATAGTTTTATTATATATTATATATGCAAAACAAAAATTAAACGTTGATTAGCTAGTGCAGTTGGTTGGAGATCATGTCTCCCGTCTACCAGGTCTGTGATCGATTGCCATCGGATGTTTTCTCCTACAATAATTTTTTCAATTCTATTTATACAACTTATTTTCCTCGATCTTCTTCTATTTGTTTATGCAATATAAATTACGTTTATATCTTTCTATTTTTTTAAACATAATTTCTATTTGTTTTCTTTTACGTTACTAATTATCACTAATTATGTTAACTTTAGTTCCTTATCACTTTGTAGTTGTTTTCTTCCATCGTGTTATACTCATTATAAAAGTTTTATAAAAAATAATTTTTTCAATTCTATTTATACAACTTATTTTCCTCATTCTTTCTATTAATGCAACTTTTTTATTCTCCTATTTGTTTATGCAATATAAATTACGTGTATACATTGTTTCTCTTTGCTTTCTATTTTTTTTAAACATAATTTCTATTTGTTTTCTTTTACATTACTAATTATCACTAATTATGTTAACTTTAGTTCCTTATCACTTTGTAGTTGTTTTCTTCCATCGTGTTATACTCATTATAAAAATTTTATAAAAAATAATTTTTTCCCACCAGGCGTTTTCTCCTACAATAATTTTTTCAATTATATTTATACAACTTATTTTCCTCATTCTTTCTATTAATGCAACTTTTTTATTCTTCTATTTGTTTATGCAATATAAATTACGTGTATACATTGTTTCTCTTTGCTTTCTATTTTTTTTAAACATAATTTCTATTTGTTCTCTTTTGCATAACTAATTATAACTAATTATGTTAACTTTAGTTCCTTATCACTTTGTAGTTGTTTTCTTCCATCACGTTATACTCATTACAAAAATTTAATAAAAAATAATTATTGTATTCTATTTGTTATAACTTACTATTGTTACACCCGTGCTATGCACGACACATATTATTTATATCAAATTATAAAATATTTTTTGAATATTAAATAATACCCTTATATATGGGTCTAAAATTATAAATATACTATTTAATAATAAACATTATACTGTACAATATTACTACATTTGATCAAAATAGTTACTTTTATTAAAATAGAGTTGTAATGTACAAAATTATGAATTTAGTAGTATAATTTATGTAAAAAATTGCGAAGAGTAATTTTATTTATATAATGATAGTATTGATAAATAAGCATATTATATAGAACAAAAATATTATAGTAAGTTTAAAAATTATTTCAATGTACATATACATATTATAATAAAGATTACCAGATTCAAATTCAATGTACATACACTTTTTACTCATATTAAGATTAGAATTTAGTTTATTTAAACAAATAACCTCATAGATGAATTCAACATTATAACTAATATAGTTAATGCTTTCTAAAATGACATTGAGTTTCAATCATAAGAGAGACGATCGCAATTTATACTTTCTATCCTAAATCCTTAGACCCTTAGACCCTAAATTCTATTGAAATATTGTCATTTTTAACATCACAAAGAGATGTTGATTTGTGTATGAATATTCTAATTTCAAAATTCATGGACAGATCACAATTTAACCAAACTTCGTGATTGAAAGGACTATTATCCCAATAAATAATATAATATAAAATATTTAAATAATTATCAATTTAAAATATATATTATTAAAAATTGTACAATATTTAACTAAATATGTTAAAAAAATAAAATTACAGTATAATTAGCATTATCTTTACTTATGCATATACTTTTTCATCTTGCAGACACATTATATTTTCTTTCAAAATGTGTAGAATATCAAATAATTATGCACCATCAAATTGAAACAAAAAATAATTTATTGAAATTAACTCATAAATATTGATTAAAACCTTTTAACTAAAAACAAATAAGATCGAACACAAAAATTATAAACACTTATACAAAACAAATAAATTCAATGTTGATACTACTGTCGTCACCAAAAAATGGAAATATATAAATAAAACTTTTGTGCTAAAAATATGTACAAAAGAACTATTATCAATACCTACAATTTTTATATTTATAGGGGTAGACAAAACATGTATCTATATCAATTTGAAATGGAATGTAGCAATCTGCAGCTGGTACCTGCTTGTACACATAAGCTCTTTCCCATTCCATACACAGAGAAAAGATCTCCATGTCAGGGGCATTTGGTAACCTGCGAGAAATGAGCGGTGTTAATGTTTTACGAAATGCTGAACACATAAAAAAAATTGCGAGAAAAAATAGTAGACATAGATCAGATTAGAAACTAACCCTGTTTCTATGGATTTGATCAATATCTGTAGTGCGAATAACTGGGGTCGTCCAAGTTATCAGCAATACCATAGGAAAAATGAGCACTTCCACGCTCCATCACTTTTGGGGTAGACACAAGTTTTACTCCACTACATCAAGTACATAGTAGTTACATATAATTACTATTCCATAATTTATGATTATAAAGGCTTTATTTCATTTTATTTTACTATAATATTCATAATGGCAGTTTTGTAAATATCTCCAAAACTCTCCTTTTATATATTTATAGATAGATATCTTCGTTGTAAAAAAAAAACTTATATTTTCGTTGATATTTGCTACGGTGACATGTAAAAGTTGAAACTATCAATTATTTCGAGCTTTCAACATCACGGACATCGAAAAAATCCTATGACTATTAACAGTAATTTGGGCCCCCTATCATAAAACTTCTGGCTTCACCACTGATAGCTTGTGTTGTTTCCTTGTGAGTTGTGACATCTATTTTATGAAGGCAGCCCAAAGCAGCAAATTGTTTTATGAATCCGTGTGAACAATGATTTCTGACTGGCTGCTAGCTTGTTAGCCTTTTCGTCTACTGCCTTCCCCCACGGCGGCGGTCGCAGAAACTTATTTGGCAGGTCCCTCTGCTGTGTGTACTTCATCTGTCAAATTTTATAATGGAATATAAATGTAATGATTTAGTAGAATATTGGGTTTCACTTATTCGAAAAAAAATGAATTAAATTTTAAATTGCACACGTATTAAAACTATAAACTACAGTATAATATTATTTCATGAACGGAAGAAATATTTCGTACAATAAAATTTGAAATAGGATAAATATTGCATTAAACATACTGGACAA